>NW_027257555.1:0-280435 GCF_043159975.1 Macaca nemestrina
TACACCCCCCTGTGACACTATGCCTAATATCCACTTTGGGAGACGATGATACTATGCCAAATATTGCAGGGTACCCACAGTAGGATATTGTTCCTTATATAGAGAATGGGAGAAAATGCTATTGCTCCCAATAGCGCAGGGACTGTGGCTGTACACCCCTCCTGTGATACTGTTCTTAATATGCTAGGGAAGAGAGGATGATACTACACCCAATATTGCAGGGGAAGTACACCCACCCAGTGATATTGTTCTTAATGTACTCCACCTCCCACCACCAGGGATATCGTTCCTAATATCCAGGGGAAGAGAGGATAACATTAAGCCCAATATCATGGGGCAGTGTCACACCCTCTGTGATGTTGTTCCTAGTATCCAAAGGTAGAGACGATGATATTACTGGCCATATTGCAGGGGGTGTACACCTTTCTGTGATATCGTTTTGGACATTCAGTGGGGGAGAGGATAACATGAATCCCAATATCGCTGAAGGTGTACAGACCCCTGTGATGTAGTTCCTAATATACAGGGGAAAGAGAGGAATATTGCTCTCAATATTGCAGGGGGTGTAACCACCCTGCCCCCTGTATATTGTTCCTGATATGTAGCGGAGTGGAGGCTGACAGTACTCTCAATATCCCAGAAGGTGCACACGCACCTGTGATATAGTTCCTAATATCCAGTGGGAAAGAGGCTGATTTTACTTTCGATATCGCAGTGGGTGTACACCGCCCCCAACCCCGGGGTATCGTTCCTAATATCCAGGCGGGAAGAAGATGACATGGCTGATAATATCGAAGGGGTGGACACCTCTTCGGTGATATGGTTCCTCTTATCCAGGGGGTGAATGGATGATATTACTCCCAATAAAGTGGGAACCGTACAGCCACCCTGGGATTTTGTCTTTAATAACCACAGGGGAGAGGTGATATTACTACCAACATTGCAAGGGGTGTACACACCTCCTGTGATATTCTTTCTTACATCCAGGAAAGGAGAAGATGGTATTACTACCAATATTGAAGGGATGGACAGCCCCCAAGGGATATTGTTCTAAAGATACAAGTTGAAGGACGATGAGATTCCATCCAATATAACAAGGGGTGTACACCCCGCCTGTGATATGAATTGTAAAACCTAGAAGAAGAGAGAATGACATTGCTTCCAAAAACACACAGGGTTAACACCCACCCTGTGATATTGTTCCTGTCATCCAAAGGAAGAGATGATGATACTACTCCCACTACCGGAAAGGTACACACCCCCTTGTGATATTGTTCCTCATAACTTGTGGGGGAGAGCATGATATTACTTCCAGTATGACAGTGGCTTGACACCCAGTCTGTGATTTTGCTCCTAATTTCCAGTAGGTAAAGTACGATGTTCCTGCCAAGAGAGTAGTGGATGTACAGCTGCCCTGTGATATGTCTCTGAATATTCAGGGAAACAAAGGAGGACATTACCCCAAATCTCCCAAAAAGTGTACACCCGTTGTGTGGTATGGTTGCTAATATCCAGAGATGCAGAGGATGGTATTTGTTCTCCTGTCGCAGGCTGTGTACACACAACCTGTGAAATTGTTCCTAATATCCTGAACAAAAGAGATGCTAATAATGGACACACATTGCAGGGGGAGTAATTGGCTATTACGATCCACATCGCAGGGGGTGAGGCACTCCCCACGATATGGGGAGTAATAACAACCCCCTCTCCCCACTGGCTATTATGATCCACGTCGCAGGGCACTTCAGGACACCTGCCCTGCCCCAACATTAACCGAGACAGTGGGTGTCATGGGACCACCTCAGGGTGGGTGGCAGCTCAGCTCAAAGGTATCCCTGCTGCCAAAGACCAACTGCTCCTGCTAGTTTGAATCTGGCCACAGGGTCTCTGTTGGTGAGACAGGTGACCATGAGGCAGACATCCTGAAATCTAGCATGACAGAGCTCAACGCCCCCATAAGAGGCACCATAGCACGAAGACTTTGCAGATATACTAGCGAAGGCCACAGCAGGCCCTGAGTGAGGAACAAGCTGACCAAGATCCTGGGGTTCCGCCACACAGCCCTTAAACCAGGGACTGGAAACTGTTTCCCTAAAGAGCCAGGAGTCAGTATTTTCAGCTTTGCCAACTGATCTTTGCCTCAAGGATGCAACTCTGCCATGGCTGCATGACAGCAGCCTTCTGCAGGTGGCCTGTGAAGAGATGGGCATGACTGCACCCCCATCAAACTTTACTTATGGACATGGACACTTCTCAGTGTCATGAATTGTTATTTTTTAATTTGTTCAACCATTTGGAAATGTAAAATCCATTCTTGATTCACGGGCCACAAGAGCAGGCAGGTACGGGCTGCCGCTTGCCGTCCTCTGGAATGAGCTTAGAAAAGGAAATGACACGTTGGGCCAGCGCAGCCTCCTCACAGCAGATTCGCTGCAAGAGGGTCCTTCGTAGCAACCACTTCCCATCCTTCGTCTTGGCTTCAAGTGCAGCTCAGGTGGAGAAAGAGAGACAGAACCAGCCTCAGCAAGAAGAAGGAAGGAGATGCAGGGTGAAGCAGCCGTGTGGATCGATCACACTCAACATTCACACCAAGCGGAGCACAGGCAGGACCAGCCCGGGGGGCCTAAGTGGAGGCTCTCTGGGGTAGGGGACCTCTGGGTGGGCAAGATTCTCTACCTAAAACTCAAATAGAAGATCTACACAGCAGTAGTTACAGAAAACACACACTAAGAAAAAGGCCAATATAAAAATAGGACACCAAGTTTGGCCAATGGGGTCTCATAAGCCAGTGGGTAAGAAAACCAAGGAGGGGCCGGGCGCGGTGGCTCAAGCCTGTAATCCCAGCACTTTGGGAGGCCGAGACGGGCGGATCACGAGGTCAGGAGATCGAGACCATCCTGGCTAACACGGTGAAACCCCGTCTCTACTAAAAAGTACAAAAAACTAGCCGGGAGAGGTGGCGAGCGCCTGTAGTCCCAGCTACTCGGGAGGCTGAGCCAGGAGAATGGCATGAACCCGGGAGGCGGAGCTTGCAGTGAGCAGAGATCCGGCCACCGCACCCCAGCCTGGGTGACAGAGCGAGACTCCGTCTCAAAAAAAAAAAAAAAAAAAAAAAAAAAAAAAAAAAGAAAACCAAGGAGGGCCCACCAGAGGTGCTGGGGTTGGGTTCCTGCCTGCAGGGTGCCTGGGATACCCCATTCCCATAGACGAGGACCCAAGCTTTGGGGAGGAAGCTGTCAGAGTCACCCAGTGAGCTGCTCAGAGCTGGAGCCACAGAGCAGGTGAGGAGCCTTGGCCACGTCCCCGTATGGGCTGAGAAGCTGGGGTGGGGCACACCCCCAGGGACCGATGGAATCAGTGGACAGTGGGCTCTCCTTCTGCCCAGAGGGACCACCAAAGTCTGGAACCCAGGGACACACCACCTGACCCTCATGCCCAGGCCTCCTGGACCAGGCAATGTCCAGTACAGGCAGGCAGTCTGGGCTTGGGGCCAGGACAGGGATGGATGGTCTTGCTAGGCAGGCCTCCTTCTCCCTACCAGCTGGGCTGGTTGCACTGTAGTTTTGGTTCTGGCAACATATTGCTGCCCACTTTGGCCACACCAGTCCCTGGCTCCCTGGTTAGACCCAGTGCTGTCCAACCCACCTACACAGGCCCCACACACCCAGTGCCCACCAGGCTCCTGTCAGCCAGGAGGACCCGCGCTCATCCCCTGAAGTATCCGTGGGAGCCTGCATCCCACAGGGACCCTCATCTCGGGGCCAACCTCCATGGGGTCCTCTTGGTTGTGGTGGCAGGGGTGGGGGCAGTTGACCTCCAGCCCTTCCATCCTGGTCACTGTGTTTTGTGGGGATCATTCAGTCCTGGGGGCTTCCTGGCGACCTCAGAAGGAAGAGAACAGGGTAGCCGTGGCAGCCTCAGCCCCTGGCTCTGGGCCCAAGTGCAACAATCTTTCGGTTCTGGTTTGATCTGCTTGGTAACAACATGTCTTGTCATTCACACAAGCATTGGCTTCAATATAATGCATCAAGGGACTGTGAAGGACACAGATCAGCCTCCAGGCCAGTTACACCTGGTGACTTAGCCAGTGCAGGCTGGGGAGTGGAAAAGCTGACCCCTGACCTCCCCACCTACCCTGCCCACCAGATGCCAGTAGCGGCCAGGGATCCCTGACTTCAGGCAGAGGCAGACAGCTCAGTTGCTGCCTCCTTTGATCCCATCCCAGGGCCCACAGGGCCTGGAGAAACCTGGCAGGGGCTGAGTTGGGAGAATCAGGCAGGGAGATGCCAAGTGAAGAATGTGAGGGACTGAGTATGAGGGGCACTAGGGTACAGGGTCTGCTTCCCCTGGGGAGGTGGCAGTGAGACATATAGTAGCCAAGCCTCCACAGGCACCACCCTGCTGCCAGGCACACGTGGTGCCCATACCCACCCCAACGGCTGCAGGAAGGTTCTTCATCAACAAAAGGGGAGGACGCACCCACAGCCACATAGGCATTGGTGCCCACACACACCAGAGAAGATAATTGCTGCTGTGCCCAAGGTGTGGGCAAAAGGGCAATGTCCCCTTCCTTCCCATGGTGGGTCCAAAATTACCCGCTCCTGCCAGCACCCCCTCCCCCAACTCCACAAGCTGCTGACCTCCACCACAGTGCCATGCCACGTGCCAAGAACAGCTCAGCGGTACATCCCAAAGGGTGCTATCCTGGAGTGTCTGTGCTGGGCAAGGGACACGTTTCCTAGTCACAGAGGTTTTCTTTCTTTACCGCTCACCGGCCCTGTGCCTCGGTTTCCCCCACTGTGGCACAGTGTAAAAATCCCATCTTGAAGGTTAGGAACCCAGAAAGGTCACCACACCTGGTGAAATGGGGGGTGAAACTCCCTGCCTTGGACCTCTTGCTCCAGGACTGATGTCCACTGGGACATGGCCAGGCCAGCATCCTGGGGAGGGCTGCATTCCCTGCCTGGGGAACCTTGCTCCCAGTTAGGGGTCACTGGAGTTGAGGCCCCTAATGGATTGGGGAGGCACAGGGGTAGAATGGAGGTAGCCCCATCATACAGGCCTGTGTAGACCCCAGAAAACAAGCATTGAGTTCAGACTCTTGTGTGAAGTTGGCCACCTGAAAGTATTTGGGCTTTGGCGTATGATGAGGGCCTGGGGTCAGGGAACAAAGTGTTCTGGTTTGGACACGCAGGAGGTTCTCTGCAGCTCTCTCAGGTACAGGGTATGTTGCTAAGTATATGCTTTTAAAAACCCAGGAGGAGGGGGCACCCAGAAGGGGCCCTGAAGTCAAGGGCAAGGTCCAGCCTTTCCACCTCCCCAGCTGAAGACAGGTTGGAGGACAGTTCTCCAGAGTTTCATAACAAAGAAGAGAAAAAAGAAATCAAAAAGACCTGGAGGATAGACAAGCTAACGAGGGCTGACTAGGATTACACTGCCTAATCTTCAAAACAAGCCTTCCCTATCTGTCATCTGGGCGAGGTGAGGAAACAGGTCACAGTAGGACATTCAGACCCTGGGCAGGCAGCTGGCAGCCTGGAGCCAAGTAGGTGTAAACACATTTTGACTAAGGCACGTCCTGCACAGCCCTAAATCCATTCAACCTTGAGTCAATACAGCACCTGCTTCTGTGATCACAGGGTTGGGTGTAGGGTGACAGATTAACAGCATCTCAAGGCAGAATACTTTTTCCTAGTACAGATCAAAATGGACTTTCTTGTGTCTTCGTCTTTCTCCATAGACACAGTAACAGTCTGATCTCTCTTTCTTTCCCCCACACAGAGAGTGTCACCACTGTATGTCAGCTACTGGGGGACAGGCTTCAGCTTACACCCACCTTCCAAATTCCATCCTCTCACCTTGGCAGAAGCTGGCCAGGAATTGGGGCCAATGGATGGGTGGGGTCTGCACATGACACCGTGTTCAGGTCCCCATGATGGCTTCACACATGGGTGGTGGCCCTGCTGTTCCAGGTGCCACACACATGTCAGCCCCTGCTCAGGCCCTGATCTTTGAGGAGAGGGAGAAGCAGAACCCGGGCACTGACCCCACAGTGCCACTCACACCCACAGACGATTCTCCAGACAGGCATCAGGTCTCGGTCCTGGCCACCTCCCCCTGCAGGGCCTCAGCTCTTTCCTGGGACTCACATGGTCCTTCCTCACATGCAGTTCTGGTAGGATGCATTGATCTGTACCCACGGGCTCTGAAGTGACAATGGTCACGCTCGTGCAGAGTGCAAGGGCACAGGCTGGGTGCGCATTGTGGGGACCCTGACTGCAGCACTCCCAGACTATCATCAGACATGCTGGCCCCCAGGCTTAGCTAGGGCACCAGCGGTAGGAGTGCACTGCTCTGGACTCTGCAGGAGGAGGACAACTGTCAGAGCATCTTTATGTTCTCCTGCTGGTGTCACTCTGTGCTTCTCATCTCCTGGTTGCACGATTCAGGGCAGAACCTCTGAACACCTTGTGGGAAACAGCACAGTCCAGCAGAGAAGAGGAGAAAAGCCCAGCTGCAAAGATGAAAAAATGGCAGGTGTGACATGGACCCCCATTCAGATTCTGTATTTAAATGAGGTCTTCCGGAACACTTGCTCTCATTGGATAATACTTCAAATATGTGTGTGTGTATATATATATATATATATATACATATATATATTTTTTTCATTTATTTAATTTTTTTATTGAGACAGAGTCTCACTCTGTAGCCCAAGCTGGAGTGCAGTGGTATGATCTCGGCTCACTGCAACCTCCACCTGCCGGGTCCTGGTTCAAGCAATTCTCCTGCCTCAGCCTCCGGAATACCGGAGATTACAGGCATGCACCCCCATGCGGGGCTAACTTTTTGTACTTTTAGTAGAGACGGAGTTTCACCATGTTTTCAAGGTTGGTCTTGAACCCCTGGCCTCGGGTGATTCACCCACCTTGCCCTCCTAAAGTGCTAAGATTACAGGCATGAGCCACTGTACCCGGCCCATTGTAGCAGCTTAATCACAGAGGAAAAGAAGGCCTGGACCCAGCAGGAAGATGATGAAAACGGGTAAGAGCAGCTCTCTCACCTATGGTGTTGCCAGGCACTTCCAACTTTCAACATAAGGGATACTAAATAGCTTCCCCAGCAAAAACTGAGATGTTGGGTAAAACCTACAAAAATGCATCTTTGTAAGTGCATTACTGAGCTGGCATTGAAGGATGGAATCCACAGCAGTCAATAAAGAATTGGCAGGAACCAAAGTGGAATTTTTTTTTTCTGTTTAGACAGTTGCACAGAGGATGGGGCATCAGAAACAAAACTGGATGTCTCTCCAAAATGAGGTCAGAAATCTGACATCTTAGGCTTAAAATAAAAGCCCACCTCAGAGCAGGAGGAGCAAGGAGAGCAGCTGTCCTTGCATTGGTGCTGGGTGGAGGGAAAACCACTGACCCTGAGAACCGATGAGAAACAGTCCTCCAGGAGTTCATGCTGGAAGACCTGGAGAGCATGGGTCAAATCGACGTGGCACCAGGCGGCTGCTCACTTCACCTCTACCCCATGTGAGTGAACATCTTTGCTGAAACAATACAACCCTGTCCTCAAAATAGCTCCCCACATAAAATTCCAAGGAAGATAAGTCCGCGTGCAAAAAGTTACAAAACAAGTCAACAACGTACTGTGGATACATCCAATAATTCAAGAAACACATTCAGCAAAGCCATAAAAATCCAAAAGGTGGAAAAGATCAACTGCTGGCAAAGTATCCACTGCTGTTGCTCCTGTTAAGAGATTGTATTTCATAAAAAGCTAGACACGACCCTCTGTGGCCTCACACTTGCCTTCTCAGGCATGTCTGCCCCAGAAATGCCCTTGGACTGTCTTCTCCAAGAGAAACGTACCGGACAAGAATATTTAGGTAGTGATTGCAGAAATAGAAAACACCTGAAAGCCATCCAAACAGACCTCTATCAAGGAAAAAAGCTGGCATAGTCACATTGTGGAATATGATACAGCTGTGAAAATGAACTGCAGTTAGAAGCATCAACAATGAAAAACTACAGTGAACAAAGGAAATTACTGAAAAATACACTGCTATTCCATATACAGTTCACAAACCATAACATATGGCATTGCTTAATAATATACACAGAAATGATAAACCTTATGAAAAGCAAGACAAACATTAACACATTAGTCCTATGTCTGGGTGAAGAAGGGAGAGCCAGGTGATCAAGGAAGAGCATATTGTAGCCTTTCAAGACAGTTGATGCTAATGGATGATGACATCAGTGCAATTATTAATCTATCGGATTATGCATTCAGTTTTGTTTGTTTGTTGGTTTTTGAGGCAGAGTTTTGCTTATGTAGCCCAGGCTAGAGTGTAATGGCATGATCTCAGCTCACTGCAACTTCTCTCTCCTGGGTTCAAACAACTCTCCCACCTCAGCCTCCCGAGTAGCTGGGATCATAGGTACCTGCCATGATGCTCAGCCAATGTTTTGTATTTTTTTAGTGGAGACGGGTTTCACCATGTTGGCCAGGCTGGTCTTGAACACCTGACCTCAAATGATCCACCCGCCTCAGTCTCCGAAAGTGCTGGGATTACAGGCATGAGGCACCATGCCCACCCAAATTTTATAGACTCTTATATGTCACATATTTCATAATTAAACATAAAAAATAAAATATTTACTGTAGTTTGTAAATGAAAGAGGAATAAAAAGTGTTGCAAACTTTTAAACATCAAACCTGTTGTATAGCTCATAGTGACCCTCGTATTAAGCTGTGGTAAGTTCCAAGTTGTATTTCATTGTCATTTTCTAAAACTAGGTGAACAGATGAAAAACAGAGTTCAGTTTTGAAACATGATATTAAGATAATGTTACTGGTTAAAGGTGTCCCGGTTCTTGGTGCCTTGAACCAAGAATTGGACACAACGCAAAAATGGAGCAAGGAAAGAATGAAGCAGCAAAGCAGAGATTGACGGAAAATGAAAGCACACTCCACAGGGTGGGAGCGCCTGAGCACAGGGAGCCGGTTACTGAAGCTTCTGGGCTTCAAATCCCCTCTAGAGGTTTCCATTGGTTACTTGGTGTGCACCCTATGTAAATGAAGAGGAGGAAGTACAATTACAAAGTCATATACTCGGTGTATGCCCTGTGTAAATGGAGAGGATATTTCCTGTCATAGCCCAGGAGTTTCCATTTGATTTCGTTCTCCGAAGTCAGGGTGAATCGGCCTTATGTTCCTGCCTCCAGACCTCTTTCTCCTGCCTCCGTGGAACGGATGGCAGGACATGGAAAAGTGTTCTGTCCAAATGACATGCCCCAGGGCACTGGCAGCTGAGGACAAGAGGGAACCAGTTGGTGCTACTGAGGAACGCTCACCCGTGTCTCCACACCGCACAGAACAAAGTGAGTGTCCTTGTTCTGAACCCTCTGAAGTGAGTATCTTGCTTCAGGGCTTTCATGAAACCCTTTTATGGAGAGGCTCCTTCTCTCTCCTTCTGCAGCCACAAGGCAGCTGAAATTCTTCTAAAAAACACAAAGAGAATAAAATAATAGAATTAATGTAATGAATAATAAAATAATGAAAATGAAATTTTTTTTACAGAAGCAGCTCTGGAATTTCATGTATTGGTGGCATTAAAAGCAGAAAATGGGCCTATAGGCCTGGTGGAGTGGCTCACGCCTGTAATCCCAGCACTTTGGGAGGCCGAGGCGGGAGGATCACGGGGTCAGGAGATCGAGACCATCCTGGCTAACACGGTGAAACCCCGTCTCTACTAAAAATACAAAAAATTAGCTAGGCATGGTGGCGGACGCCTGTAGTTCCAGCTACTCAGGAGGCTGAGGCAGAGAATGACGTGAACCCAGGTGACGGAGCTTGCAGTGAGTTGAGATCGCCTCACTGCACTCCAGCTTGGGCAACAGAGCAAGACTGTGTCTAAAAAAAAGAAAAAGAAAAAAAAAGAAAAGAAAAGAAAAGAAAAGAAAAGAAAAGAAAATGGGCCTATTATAGAGCTCAATTTAATGGCAAAATTTAAGGAAAGAATAAAAAGACTCTGCTAATAATGATGACATGAGGTTCTCATATTGTCATTTTCTCTGGGACCTAATATTGGGGAGGAGGTGGGACCATCTGCCACCAGGCTCCAGGTGATTTTCAGGCCGTTCCTCCAAATCGCTGCAACCTCTTCCCTGCTGGTCCCTTGATGCTGCTGCCGTGTCGGGCGTCCTGTGTAGCAGGAGGCACCTCAACAGCTTCCAGTGGGATAGGCCTGCAGCATTCTGAGCCTGAATGCCATCATCACTAGGAAGTAAGGAGACACAAGCAGGAAGGGTTCAGGGATGGAGCGGCCGCTTCTCAGGGATCAGTCTCAGGCTCCAGCTGAGAAGAATCCTCTTTCAAGACAATGGCTCCAGGCTGAGGTCAAGGCTGTTTCTGTGCATAATGATGACTGACCTGCACCCACAGGGAAGCGTATCCGGGCTCCTTTTTTCCAGGTGATGTTGGGAACACCTTGAAATGGGCACTGGTGGATTTCAATTCCAGCCTTCCAGAAGCTGCTCCAAATGGAAATTGAGCTAAGGGATGTAGCTGGAGTAAGTAAACAGCTTTAGGTCCTGAACAACAATTTTCACATACAATATAGTACGCAGGGAGAAATAAAGCCTCAGGACCCCAATTCACAGCAAAAAAAGAAAAAAAAAACATTAAGCTGGAAGCTGAATCATGCAAGAAAGTGCCTTTCCTTTTGTTCCTAAGCAGATAGCTACAGATAAAGGGTTACATATCTCCACAGGAAGCTGGTCTATGTTCATCTTATCTTATGTAAAGGACTGATTTACCACATGTGAGATGAAGACATAACTAATCATTCCCCATCTGCTCTCTTTCTCTTGCAACCTGAGGAAGACCACAGGCTCCCTCTCTCCCCTCCAGCTCACCCTTTTCCTCCAGCCCACCTTTCCCCTCCAGCCCACCTTTCCCTTCCAGCCCACCCTTCCCTCCAGCACACCCTTCCTCTTCGGCCCACCCTTCCCCTTTAACTACTGAAGACCTCAAAATCATCTTGGGAGGAAGGCACAGACCACAGACTATTTCTGTGATTCAGTTTTTTTTTCTTCCAAGCATGGCCTTAACCTTGGCAGAATTAACTTTTAAATGGATTGAGATCAGTCTCAGGTACCTTTTGGTTTACAATCGGATGCCTCAGCCATCGCACAGCTCTCTGGCCTTTGTACTCTTGTACCAAAGGAGGAGGGTGGATTCCATGATCCTAAAATCCCTTCAGCTCTCCATAGGTTTCTGAGAGGACATAATTACCTAAGAGATTAGAGAGTGCATCATAAACTATACGTAGATGGTGTGTGGCAGTTACGGTTAAGTTTGGCTGCATAAAACAGAAGACTCAAGCTAACAGAGGCTCACACATATAAAGGTCTGTCTTTTCACACGAAAGGAATCTGAAGGCAGGCAATCCTCCCCTGTTCACTGGATCTGTGATCTTATCAGAGAGCCCAGCTTCTCCTATCATTCCCTCAGACACTTTGACTGAAGGTGGTTGTATCTTCTAGATCACCTCATGCCCCAAGATAGCAGCTTTGTTCCTACAATCAGAGCTGCATTCAAAGCAGCAGGAAAAAGAAAAAAAAAAAAAAAAAAAAAAACAAAAAAAAAAAACACGACACTCAGTAGTTTGGCTCCTTTTAAGAAGTCCTTTTGGATGTGCTACTCAACAATTCTACTTAAATCACATGGGCCAGAATGGACCCACATGGCCACATGGGTGCACAGAGACAGCTGGGGAATGAAGCATTTAGTGCAGAGCCTTGGTCAGAAGAGGAAGAAGAAATGGATGTTGAACCAACTGTTTCTGTCACATGGCGTTTTAGTTGAGCTTGGAAGGATGAGTGGGTTATTCACAGACAGGCTTGGAGAGAGACACAAGCAAGGATCGTGTGTGGAAGAAGCATGTCAGGAATTCGCAGGATAAAAAGAGTCTCCCCCTCACTGCAGAGTCTTCTCGCTAAAAACTCAAGGACTTCTGAATTATTTCCATACTTTTTCTTTCTGAATTTAGAAGATTTACAATTCAATTATATATAATGATAAGACACCATCTTCCTGGGGATTGTTTAAAAACACTGTTTGGGTTTGGAAAGAGGAACCTAAGACCCATGTGGAGGGGGTGGGAGTTTCAAGGTTCCTGGAACACAATGCTGGAAGGAATTCAGGCAAAATATTCCATGGCCTTCTGACTGCTCTCTGGTGCCTGTTGTGAAGTCTAAAAGCTGTGATGCTCCCCAGGAATGGCTATGTTCTGAAAGCTTTTCTAGAAAAGTGTCTTGAGCTGGGCTACATTGTTAGCTCTCTGCTTCACAGAAAGATCCTTCTCGAAGTCCAGAGGGCACTTAGATAAGACAGACTACATGGTACTTGAGGTTTCCTCCGTGGTTTTCTTCCAGACATCTCTGAGGCATCAGAAGCAAAGGTCAATGTCAGGCCTCCGAGCCCAAGCCATGCCATCGCACCCCCTGTGACTTGCACGTATATGCCCAGATGGCCTGAAGTAACTGAAGAATCACAAAAGAAGTGCAAATACCCTGCCTCGCCTTAACTGATGACATTCCACTACAAAAGAAGTGAAAATGGCTGGTCCTTACCTTAAGCGATGATATTATTTGGTGAAATTCCTTTTCCTGGCTCATCCTGGCTCAAAAAGCTTCCCTACTGAGCACCTTGTGACCCCTACTCCTGCCCACCAGAGAACAACACCCCTTTGACTATAATTTTCCTTTACCTACCCAAATCCTATAAAATGGCCCCACTCTTATCTCCCATCGCTGACTCTCTTTTTAGACTCAGTCCGCCTGCACCCAGGTGATTAAAAAGCTTTATTGCTCACATAAAGCCTGTTTGGTGGTCTCTTCACATGGACATACATGACAGTCAACAACTCAGTGTAATAGAAATTTTAAAATGAATCAAATATTTGGATGGAAGGAGAAACCTTCAAATTATGTCTACTATTTAGCATTTTATCTTCCACAATGCAAAACAAAGCTATAAACTTCTCACTGCAACTGTGAGGGAAGAGGATCCTAAAACATTTTTTCTTAGCCTGTTTTCTGCTTCTCTTAACAGAGTGCCTGAGACTGGGTAATTTACAAAAACAGAGATTCACTTCTCACAGTCCTGGAAGTGGGAAGTGCAAGGTTAAGGGGTGGTGGGCATCTGTCAAGGACCTTTGTGCTGTGTCATCCCACAGGAAGGTGGAGGAGCAAAAGAGCATGGAGGAGTAAGAGGGGTCAAACTCACTTTTGTAACAGACCAACTCTTGTGATAAGGAACCCACTCCCTCAATAACAGCATTAGTCCACTCACGAGGGTGAAACCCTCATGACCTGATTGTAAAGGTAAACTGAGGCTGGAGCTGAACCGGGAATGAAGACATAAGGCAAATGACAGTGAGAATAGCTTTTATTAGGGCTTGCGGGCGAGGTTCCTCGGTCCAAAGGTGTGGGTCCAGAAAGTCACACTGAGGGAGGAGGATAGGGGCTTCTTATAGCCTGAGAGGTAGGGAAGCTGGTTGTGCAAACAGGGCCTGGGGGGTCTTGAAACTACTAGAACAGGAGTTGAGTAAGGGTCATGAGGAAGGGGTCTTTGGAAACTGTTAACCAAAACTGCTGTTTACGAACGTGTGGAATGCAGGTGAGCTGCAGGTCATGGGTAAGTGTGGCTGCCCAGCTGGAACCTCTGATGTACCTAAGTCTGAGGGTGTGTTCAAAGAGGGAGGGAAGTCTCAAAACAAAGGGCCTGCTACGCCGAGTGGCGCCGCCATGTCGGGTCCGGGTCCCTGCCTAACACTGATCACCCCTTAAAGATCCCTCCCCTCAACCCTACTGTATGGGGGATTCAGTTTCCAACACTTGAAATTTGGGGGACACTTTGAAACCATAGTAAGAAAGAAATGACAAGAATAAATTACTTATACAGTGTTTATCACTAATAATAAGGTATACACAAAACATCATTTATAGTCTATATTCACTATAATATGTTGTGCTCTATTTTCATGTGAATTCATGCAAAGAAATAAAAAACAAAGAGAAAGATTTTCGAGAGAGGTATTAAGAAACAGCACCATAACCTTTAGTAAAACTGAGAAACTAGTGGAAGTAATTGTTTTAAAAACCTTTTTTATTTGCTGGTTGTTTGGAAGTCAGTGGCGACATTTCAAGGAGGAGTTGTCATTGGGAAGGCAGATTTCAGGAGGCTTTAGTAAGAGTGCCTGAGGAAGATGGGGAAGGAAGGAGGACAGGTGACTTAGAAAGATTCTTGGTGGCAACTGGAAGTGCAGAAATAGAATGGTGACTTCAGGGAGAAGCAATTCAAGGAATGTTGTGCTTTTGCTTCTCTCTTTCCATCCCTCTCCCCATCTCTCTTTCCATCCCTCTCCCCATCTCTCTTTCCATCTCTCTCTGCCTCTCACTTGGTCTGTCTCTGTTTCTCCCTCTCTGTGTCTCTCTCCTGGTTGCTCTGTCTCTCTTTGTCTCTTTTTGAGACTCTGTGTGTGTCTCTGTTTCTCTCTTCCCCTCATCTCTTTCTCCATCTTTCTATGTCTCTCTGTGTCTCTGCTTCTCTGACTTTCTCTCTCTCTCTCTCTCTCTCTCTCTGCGTGTGTGTGTGTGTCTAACTCTCTTAGTTTCTCACTCTCACTCTCCATCTCGCAGCTCTTTGGTTTCACTATGCAAGCTGACTCTTCCCACCTGATGATCCAGTGGGATTAGCAGGAACCGGGTGGACCACCCCCACCACCCGCATCCTGTGCCCATCCATGAACTGGGGCAGAGGAGAGGACTGATCTCACTACTTGGCCTGACTAGACGTGCTGACCCTCAAGATCACAGGCAGTGGAAGGAGCAGCTCCTGGAAGGTCAGAGTGGGTCCTGTGATGGATGGAAGCGACAAGTATGTTGAGCAACAAAAATGATCAGCACTTGGTCTATGGCAGCAGGAGCTCAGAAGTGAGGAATCCTAGGGCCTTAAATGAGTGGCCCATTGTGGCAAAAACTTTTTTAAACAAAAAAATAGCCCCTAAGGAGTGTTCCAATGACCACCCCTTAAGCAACACAATTGACCCGTGAACAATGCAGAGATTAAGGGCACCAATCCGGCCACACAGTTGAAATTTGGACAATAACTTTTGAGTAGCCAAAAGGAATTTACTTATAACCTATTCTTGCGTGGAAGCCTCAGTGATCACGCAGATAGTCGGTTAACACACATTTTGTGTGTTATATGTATTGTAAAGTGTATTCTTATAGTAAAGTAAGCTAGAGGAAAGCAATCATAAGGAAAATGTGTTTACTATTCATTAAGTGGCTCATCATAGAGGTTCTTCTCCTTATTTTTGCATTGAGTAGGCTGAGGAGGAGGAGGTGGGAGGAGAGGAGGAGGGGTTGGTCTTGCTGTCTAAGGGGTGGCAGAAGTGAAAGAAAATCCATGTGTAAGTAAGTGACCCACGCGGTTTAAACTCTGTTTCTCAAGGGTCAACTGTTTCAACAGGGAAGTTTTGAAGTGAACTCTTTTTTTTTTTTTTTTTTTTTTTCTTTTTCCTTGAGACAGAGTCTCACTCTGTTGCCCAGGTTGGAGTGCAGTGGCTCGATCTTGGTTCACTGAAATGGAAGTGACCTCTCTTCAAATAGGGCATGGCAGGGAAACGGGGAAGAAAATGGCAAGAGTCTGCCCCACAAACTCAGGACCAAGATCCCCAATTTCTTCCCCTGGTGAGTGGGGCTCTCATTCCCTAGACCACAAAGTCTATTTGGGTTCAAAGATGACCTAGGCTCTGGGCTTGGTCTTCCAAGAGAAGAGGGTATCTGGTCCCTCCCAAGAATGCAGAGTTGTCCACCCCTGGATGAGTGACCGCAGCTCTGACCCTGTCCCTGGTCTGGGCTTCACTCCTCCTGTAGGTGGGCGCGGCTGCAGGCTCAGGAGTTCTCTAAACCAGGCAACACGTGGTTGTTGGTGGGTGTGCTTGCAGGCAGAGGAAGAGGTCTGTGGCTTACACCAGAATCTCAAAGTTGACATCCATAAAAGGTAAAAGCTCCTGCGGGATGCTGACATATACAACTAACAAGATAACGCCCTGAGACCGGGTGCGGTGGCTCATGCCTGTAATCCCAGCACTTTGGGAGGCCGAGACGTGCGGATCACAAGGTCAGGAGATTGAGACCATCCTGGCTAACACGGTGAAACACCGTCTCTACAAAAAATACAAAAATTAGCCGGGTGCGGTGGCAGGCGTCTGTAGTCCCAGCTACTTGGGAGGCTGAGGCAGGAGAATGGCGTGAACCTGGGAGGCGGAGCTTGCAGTGAGTGGAGATCGCACCATTGCACTGCAGCCTGGACGACAGAGTGAGACTCCGTCTCAAAGAAAAACAAACAAACAAACAAACAAAAAAAAAACAAGATAACGCTCTGGGTGTACATCCTGGCACACAGGAAGAGCATTCTTGTTCATGGCGGTGGTTTCAAATATTTCAGTGAGTTCTCCCTTGAATGCTTCAGTCGGGAGCCACTTCAGTTCAGCGCGGGCAGCAAGGGAGCTTCAATGACTGGTAGTTACGAATTCAAGCTTGTACACAGCGACAGGTCACAGGTCTGTGGAAGATACTGTCAATCAATATTCAGAGGTAGCATTCCATAACTGAAGCATAGGGCATATCTGACCTCATCTGACATGGCTAAAATCATGATTGTTTTTCTAACTGGGAAATTTATGTAACTTATTTGCCAATAAAGAACCATCTCTCTCTCCCCATTTTCTGACACAACGCTAGTCATTAGGGAAATGTTCCGATGATGTTTGTGAAAGAACAAACCAATGTCTTCCACTGTAATACCACCCATTTCACACATATGACTCTTGCTGCTTCCATGTGACACTAAAAGTATCAGGAGTGCCAGGAAGTCTCTTTAATCATCGTTCTCCAACGTGCTCAGGACATGAAGTCATTCTGTGAAGTGGACTTCAGTTGACATCAGGGCAACCTGTTTCTGCATCAAAGTCTTGGGAAGCTTCCATCTGTTTTTATTTTATTTTATTTATTTATTTATTTATTTATTTATTTATTTATTTATTCAGAAATAGAGTCTCACTCTGTCACCCAGGCCAAAGTGTAGTGGTATGATCACAGCTCACTGCAGTCTTAACCTCTCAGGGTCAAGCCAATCCTCAGGCCTCCACCACCTGAGTAGCTGGGACTGCAGGTGTGCCACCATGTCCTGCTAATGTTTTATTTTTATTGTTTTATTTTGTGTAGAGTCAGGATCTCATTATGTGGCCAAAGTCGGTCTCAAACTCCTGGTCTCAAGCAATACCTATGTCAGCCTCCTAATGCGCTGAGATTATAGACATGAGCCACGGCACACAGCTGATTTATTATTTTATTTTCTCAGAACTCTATGCAACCTGATTCTTAATACATAAGGAAAGAGAAGCCAGACAAAAGTGGAAGTAGTTACACACGATGTGAGTGTCATTTGGCATTTAGACAAGACAGGCGGATCATAAAAATAAAAGATCCACATGTCGCAATTGGTGGTGGGCTTGGATATGGACTCCAGCACTTTTTATTTTTATTTTTTTCGGAGATAGTGTCTCACTCTCTTGCTCAAGCTGGAGTGCATTGATATAATCGTAGCTCACTGTAATCTCAAACTCTTGAGTTCAAATGATCCTCCGGCCTCAGCCTTCCGAGTAGCTGGGACTACAGATGTACCATCGCTCCAGGCTACTTTTTTTTTTTTTTTTTTTGAATTTTGTAGAAACGAGGTCTCCCTGTGTTGCCCAGGCTAGTCTCAAACATGTGACCTCAAGCAATCCTTCCGCCTTGGCCTCCAAAGCGCTGGGATTATAGGTGTGAGCCACTGTACCCAGCCAAGAAATCAACTCCACCTGTTTTCTATATAAAGTTTAGCATCTAGATACAAAGCAAAATAATGTTTAAAGATCAAGGAATCTGAAGGGAAGCTGGTGGGAGGGGAATGGGCTGAAGGCAGTGTTTTCTGGTCTACGGTTTTGCTTGTTCTTGGACTTTCCAAAGTCCCGAAAGAAGCAGAAGGAAAGTGAGAAGGGAGGAAGAGGCAGGAGGAAAGGAGGAGGGCTGTGCCTCTGAGGTTGCAGATTAGCCCAAGGCGGCTCAGTGGCTGGGAAGGAAGGAAGGAAACCCCCAAGGCCGAAGGTTGAGTCAGAGTCCTGGGTCCAGCAGAGACTGGAGGGGAGGAGGGTCCCAGGAGCCAAAGACCTTCCTGCTAGCATTGCAACCTCTTAAACTGCTTAGGCTTTTATCCAAATTTGGTATGTTCGTATTTTGTAGACCTCCAAACCAAGTCACTCAGGGCAACCCAAGCAGGAAGGGGAGGATGATAGGAGAAGGTGCCCCACCTGATGATGCCCTTCTGGCTTTTATCCATTCCTGGGAATGACTCTTTCTTCAACTCGGGGGATGCCCCTATGGGAGAATACAGTGGCGTGGACCAGCAGTGGAGAATTCCAAGTCCAAAAAACGATTAGCGTTTTAAAGGAAAATAAGAAATCATGCTGCACATGTGAAATATTGGGGAAAAAGGTTGTTACTAATAATTCTCAAGAGACCACTCTGGTGAGATTGGGTTTCTTTGGGGATGTGTGGAACAGGGTATATGTACCGAATGGGCACATCACACCCTTCAAACTCCTCCCTCAGCTCCTGTCTACTGTAGCAGTCAGAGAGCAGCTCCGGTCTGAGCGACCCACTCACTCATTCACTCACTCATTCACTCACTCGTTAATTCATTCACTCACTCACTCATTCACTGCTTCACTCGCTCACTCACTCATTCACTCACTCAGTCGTTTACTCATTCACTCACCCTTTTACTCACTCGCTCATTCATTTACTCATTCAATCACCCATTCACTAACCCATTCACTCACTCAGTCACTCACTCATTCACTAAGCCATTCACTCACCCGTTCACTCACTCATTCATTCCCTCATTCACTCACTCAGCCATTCACTCATTCACTCACTCATTCACTCACTGACTCATTTCCTCATTCATTCACTCAATCATTCATTCACTCAATCATTCATTCACTCATTCACCTCTTCACTCATTCACTCACTCACTCACTCATTCACTCACCCTTTACTCAACACTCACTCATTTATTGACTCATTCACTCACTCATTTGTTCATTCACTCACTCACTTCTTCACTCACTCGTTCACTTGTTCACTCACTGACTCATTCACTCACTCTTTCCCTCACCCATTCACTCACTCACCCACTCATTTGTTCACTCACTCATTCACTCACTCATCCATTTACTCATTCATTAACTCACTCACTCATTCATTCACTCACTCATCACTCATTTATTCCCTTGGTCACTCACTCATTCACTCATTCACTCACTCCCTCACTCATTTATTCACCGACTCATTCACTAAGTCTCTCATTCATTCACTTACTTACTTATTCACTCACCCATTCACTCACTCACTCATTCACTCATTCACTCAGCAATTCACTCACTCACTCACGTTCACTCATTCACTCATTTACCCACTCACTCACTCATTTACTTCTTCCCTCATCCACTCACTCACTCATTCACTGACTGACTCACTCACCCATTCACTCATTTACTCACTCATTTACTCCTTCACTCACTCACTCACTCACTCCTTCATTCATTCATTCAGCAGCACCCATGACAGGTTCACTCTGTCGTGGGCTCTGCTGTTGCCCTAGGCCTGCAGCAGGGAATAGTCAAAGATCTCTGAATCCATGGCATTCAGACTTTAGCAGGGGGACCTCTGGAGAAGCCTAGCAGATAGGTGAAATGCCCCATGTGTGACACTGAGGAGGATGTTTTAAGAGAAGCAGGGAGGGAACAGGAGTGTGCATGGAGCCCAAAATTTCTAAGAGGGTGATCTGGGGAGGCCTCACCATGCAGGAGACCTTGCAGGACAGACCTGAGGAAGGTGGACAGAGTGGGTAGGGAGAGGAGGGCCTGGGCTGGGGAAAGAGCAGGCGGGGCCTGAGGTTGTCGGGTGCCCGCATCGGCCTCTGGGCAGCACCAGGATCTGAAGGGACCAGAGGACAGGCCAGTGTGCCGTGTGTGGGGCCTGTGATTCCAAGTCAGCAGAGAAGATGCCTGAATTACATGCTGATAGGTGCACCCTGACTTTGAAGTTGAGGACACCCGAGGCATGGAGGTGGGGTGAATGTGGGGGCAGAGCATGGGATGGGGAGGGAGCCTGTGCCGGTCCAGGTCAGAGGCAGTGGCTTGGCCCCAGTGGCTCCAGGTGCAATGAAGAGCCAAGAGGGACTTTCCTGAGGGACTTAGATTCCAGGGTGGAGGAGCACTGCAAGGCTTCAGCCTGAGCCCCTGGGAGGATGGAGTCACGAGGAGCTGAGGTGAGGAAGACTGAGCGGTGGGGGGTTGTGCAGAGATGCAGAGGCCTGAGCTGAGTGTGGCCCCTGCAGATTTGAGATGCCCACTCCATGCACAGGCAGACACAGCAGGGGAGGGGAAGAGGCTGCAGCTCAGGTAGCCCTGGAACGTGTAGCCCGACATGCTGGGGCAATGGGTCATGGTGCCCTCATGGCTGGGAGTTGCTTCCCTCCTGGGATGCTACAACTCCTTTAGGGCATATGGGCAACTCCTGCGCTCACCACAGAGGGGAAGCGGGAAGGGCATCTGTCCCTATGCATGTTCTCCTTCACTTGGTCCTAGGCAGGTCCCAGGCAGCACCTCCCCTCCCAAGTGGCTCCCCTTGGCCCCTGCCCCTAGTGTTCACAGCCAGACCCTCGAAGAGGGCTGGACTCAGCGGCTCACTTCTAATGAATAGAAGCAGGCAAAAGAGATGGCGGTCTCTCCTGAGATTGGATTGGGAGGGGCTGCAGGTTCCGTCCATTGGAACTCTCCCCCTGGCTCTTGATAGGTGCTAGTTCTGGCAAAGCCAGTCACTGGCCCAGGGCAGAGGGTGGCCTGAAGCTGATGCCACGGAGAGACTGGGGCCTTCAGTCCAACAGCCTACAAGCAACAGAACCCTGCCAGCAACACAGAAGCGAGCGTGAAATCGACTCCTCCCCTGATGAGCCTGAGCCTTCAGAGGACAAGGCAGCCCTGGGCAGACACCTGCTGCAGCTGCGGAGAGCCCCTGGGGCAGAGGGCCCAGGGAAGCCTGAACTCCTGGCCCAAGGAGTAATCATTCCTGTGGTATAACTGTGTGCTGGTGTGGGCCACAGTTTGGAGTAACCTGTCAAGGGACAATAAAGAACAAACACACACCTCAGGTCCTACTGGGTGGAAGCTGTAGGGTCAGCACGGCATGTAATATCTGTCAGGCCTGAGCCCAAGCCAAGCCATTGCATCCCCTGTGACTTGCATGTATATGCCCAGATGGCCTGAAGTAACTGAAGAATCACAAAAGAAGTGCAAATGGCCTGCCTCGCCTTAACCGATGACATTCCACCACAAAAGAAGTGAAAATGGCCGGTCCTTGCCTTAAGCGATGATATTATCTTGTGAAATTCCTTTCCCTGGCTCATCCTGGCTCAAAAAGCTCCCCCACTGAGCACCTTGTGACCCCTACTCTTGCCCGCCAGAGAACAACCCTGCTTTGACTGTAATTTTCCTTTACTTTCCCAAATCCTATAAAACGGTCCCACCCTTATCTCCCTTTGCTGACTCTTTTTGGACTCAGCCCACCTGCGCCCGGGTGAAATAAACAGCCATGTTGCTCACACAAAACCTCTTTGGTGGTCTCTTCGCAGGAACGAGCATGGCAACATCTTCCAGTTCAATTAGAAGATTCATTGCTAAGGCCAAAGATTAAAAAAAAAAAAAAAAAAAAAAAAAACCATACCTTTAATTGTAGCACCATTAAAATACATGACTTGCAAAGAAAGAAAAAAAAAAAAAAAAGAGCCATAGCCATTCTTTTCCATCTTAGTTACAGGTATATATTAATATATGTTAATTCCCTGACTGACTGAGCAATGGGCCAAACTCATAAGAACAGATGTGTGAGGACCGTCAGTGACCACCCTGACCTCAGCCCTTATATACAGACAAATTTTTGAACATAATCTGTAGCCTTGGGGGTCTTGACACTCTAAATTTTATTGTTTTTAATTAACTATTTCTATTCCCTAAGCAATACCTGTTCATCGGAGAGAAAAAATGGCATTACCTATACTAAGCAAAAGAAAGGAAATAAAATGTTCAGAAACATTTACATACATATGCGGACACACACACACACTCGCACACACGCACGCACAGGCTCGCACTATGTCTAGGCCTGCCTTTTCACTTATTTGTATGTCCTGAACATATTTCCATGTCAGTAGACACTTATCTTCGTAGCGGTAACAGCAATTAAATATTATTGCAGCGTCTATTTTTACCATCATTTATTTAACTCATCATGTTTGAACTGTTAGGTTGTGTCTATCGTTTTCTGTGTTATAGACAATTTGATGACAAATGACCAATCCCCTAACGTTCAATATAAAAATATCAATTGTATAAGGAGATAAGGGTATTTGGCTAAAATAAAATTCAGTGTGCCCCAACTTCTCCACATGTAATATGCTCTAAAAAAGCATGAATGATTAAATTAGCCCTTCTATTCTCCAGCACAGATCCTGAGCCCAGCGGTGGGTGCAGGTGCTCAGAGCCTCGGTCTGCTCTTCTGCCCGCCAGAAGGCAAAGGCCACTCAACTGCCACCTTAAGACACCCAGGATTCTCCTCTCCTTTTTTATTAATAGAATAATGCTCAGGCTCAGTGCATGAGAGCAGCGCTCTCCGACTTTGCATTCATCAGAGTAACCTAGGTGGTTTGTTTAAAAATATACATTCCCTAGCTGCGCTCCCAGAAACTGGACTTCAGTGGTTTAGTGGGGGTGTGCATAGGACAGGTGATTCTGAGGACCACGAGGGGTTAGGAATTTCCCCGTGAATTCTGGCCAAGGGAGAGATCAGACCATCCAGCATCGTCCGCAGCATATTTCTTTTTCCTCTTTTGCAATGAATATTTGATGCTCAGCGGGATGAGCCCCAGGATGAGGCACATAGCCAAGAAAAATCCATGCCTCTCCATCTTTTCCCCAGGATTGCCCTTTGGCGAGACGCTCCTTTACGATTGCTTCACTTTCCCCGGTTCATAGAACAAGCCTCTTCTTAGTCTCTTTTGTTGTCTCTTATCTGTTCAACAAACACCCACTGCGCAGGACCATCCTCCGGTAAGCCCTCGAGTGGGGCCGTTTGGCAGCCCTACTTCGCGGGGTGAGCACTGAAGGAACCGGGATCCCATAAGCCCGTGCTGTTGTGGGGGCTTCCCCCTCTCCCATTGTAGGTAACTGGCACCAGGCTGTTAAGCTGTGGATGGACAACCGCACAGCGCATTGCGTGTGCGTATTTCAGCACTTGGCGTTGGCCAGTGAAGTCAGCCGAGGTCGGCACAGTGTACAGCAGCGCGCGTGTCCGTGGGGAGGAAGGGTCGTCCCGCCTCCCTGCCAGGCCAGTCCTGTTGCGCCTCCTCCAGCCCCACTCTGACTTTCGCGTGCCCAGGCGTCTCTGAGGGTCGCGCCCCGATACCCTCCTCCACCCCAAGGCTTCTTTTCCCAAAGGGCCAGGCTGGTGGCTCAGGAGCGCCACAGCCCCCGTGGGCCCGGGAAATCGCAGTTTCGTCATAGCTAAGCCTGCCGCGCTCAGCTTTTCTCGCCACCTGAATGATCCACTCTCCGTGCGTCCTTCCCGACCTCAGGCTGCAGAGAAAACTTGGGGGCGGGGGTCGAGGAAGCCAGGCGCCGGGGCTCCCAGCGCAGCCCCCAGAGGAATCCTGCGGGCAACTACAAGCTGTGCGAGCGGCCGGGCTCGGCGCTGACAACAGCCGGAGCGACCGGGCCCGCCGCGAGCCTCCGCGTCCAGGTAGGGTCTCCGCGCCCCAATTCCATCCCGCCCCGCCATCGGCGCTCCCAGCAGGTGCGGGGTTTCCACCCGCCCCGCCGTTCGCGCCCATTCACGGTCTCCCTTGCCCCCCCGGGAGATGCTCCCCGCGTTTTATTCCGTCCCGCCATGGCGAGCCCAGCAAACGTAGTGACACCGCCCCCATGCGTTTTCCCCTCCCCCGGACGCTGCCCCTGCCCCAACCTGTGGCGCTCCAGGCATCTCTAAAGCCCCCAACCAGAGTCCTCCAACCCACCCGCGAGGCTCGCGCACCAGCAACGCGGCCCCACCCGCAGGGACCCCGCCCACCTGTGGAGGTACCCCCGCATCTGCGACATCCCCCACCGCTAGCGCGGCCCCAACCTACGACGACCCCCGCGTAGGTGCTCCTGCCCACACCCGCCCCCTCCCCGCCAGCCCCTGCCCTTTCCCTGCCCGTTTCCCTGCCCCTTTCCCTGCTCCTGCCCCTAGCCGCGCCCCCGCCCCGGCAGGCCCTCCTGTGCGCTTGGGCCCCGCCCGTCACCGCCCATTGGCGCTGGCGCCGGGCGGGGGCGCGGGCGGGGCAGCAGTTCCGAGTCCGGCGCGCTCGGGCAGGGTCCCCATTGCCTGCCGCGCACCCGGACTAGCGATTCCCCTCGGCCTCCTCGCCATGGAGGCGGACGACTCCCGGGACCCCAAGGGCTCCTTGCGGAAGTTCCCGGAGCACCTCTCCGGGGCCGGCAAGGCCATCGGCGTGTTGACCGGCGGCGGGGATGCTCAAGGTGCGCGCCCCCCTCCAGGTGGCGAGGTCGGGACGGACGGAGAGAGGGAGAACAGGGCGAAGGGGATGGGGGGACAGGGCAGAAGAGGGGGGGAGCGATGGGAGGACCCGGGGAAAGATGGGGGAAGCGATGAGAAGAACCGGGGAGAAGAGCGGGGAAGCGATCGGGAGAACTGGGTCGAAGCCGGTGCCCGGGAGCGGCAGGGCAGGGGTACCTGCGGGGCAGCGTGAGCCGTCAAGGCAGCCCCGGGGTCCTTGCCGGGTGGGGCGGAGGAGGGGAAGGGACATGGCGGTAGGAACCTCCATCCGAAAGATAGTGAGCTTTCCATCCCCTCCGGTTTATGTTTTAAATTGAGCCTGGCAGAGGGAGTCGCCTGGAGCGCCCTCGGGGGTCGTTCTGCCTCTGAGCTGTAGGACGGGGCCGGGCTTCCCCTCCGAAGCGAGGGTACAGCGCGATCACTTCCTAAGTGGCCCCCCGCCCCCCAACTCCGCTCCACACCACCACCCAGCATGTCGAGAAAGAAACGGCCGTGTCCCCGCACGCCTCCTGTCGCCTCTTGCCCGGCGCGGTGTGGGCGGGGTCCCGGCTGCTGCAATGCAGGACGCGGCGGGGGTGCTCTGGGTTCCCGCCTGGCGTCTCCGAGGCGGTCCGGCAGCCCCTCGCGTTTCCGCTGGAAGATTTACAAAAAGGGTTTCTTGTGCTCGGATGTGCTGTCGCCTTCTGGCTCGTGACAAAACTGAAAAGTAAAATGGGTCCCAGGACCTCCCCGCCAGCCTCCGCGGACCGGAAGGACCAGAAAGCTGGGACTCCGGGACGTCATCGGCGCCGCGGCGCGGGCTCTGGGCTTCCCCTGCCCTGCAATGTGGAAGCGGCTCTCCAGGAAGGGCCCGAGCCTGGGCCCACGACGCGGGCGTCCCGGGAGGACATTTAACATTGAAGAGCGGGAGGTGATGGAGAGTGCGCTCCAGAGGCCCCGGGTGCACGTAGGGGCGCCTGTGCCCGGGATCAGGAGGGTGAGACCTTCTCCGTCAGGTAGCCTTGTTAAATCTATCTGAAAGTCACAGGTAACTAAGTGTCAAGTCGTCACAGATATTTAAGTATCCTGAATGGATGGCTACGGAAAACATGAAAACATCGTTACTGGTTACGTGCATGATGCATCAAAAACATTGTTGCCTGCACAGTGGCAGCACTGATATTTGTGGGCTTTTGAACGTGTGGACTGGAGTGTTAAGAGTCCTTCAGAGTTATGACAGTAGTTTGCTTTGAATGTTCTTTTCTTGGCGAATAAATGTTGTACATTGAATTTACCCAGGAAACTAGGAAGGTGAACCCACACGAAGGACACAGACCTGTGGGCTGCTCCAGGCACCATTAGGGCGTTTCGGGGCCTGAGCCATGGGCTTCCCGCTCAGCCTCCTGAGAGCGGTGACAGCGTCTCTGTTCTGCCTCACACTGGACCGGTTAGTTTCATATTCATGTTATGGTTCCGAAGCTACAAGCGGTTGGATTCTGCGAGTCACTCTCTGTCTTCCTCCTCCAGCTGCTTTCAAATGGGCCATGTCTTTTTTTAGAACTGCTTTTTAAAGCAGTGATTGGGGTGAGTTGTAGTGCTGGCCTGAACTGCAGAGGGAGCGCATTGAGGGACCTGGGTTTTGATGCTGTGCACATCAGCTGAGTCACCAGCCCAGGGCCCTGTTAGTCCCATTATTAAGCTCATTTCTTGCTCTTCTCATTGTTACTCGACGCCTTAAAAAAAAAAAAAAAAGCAAACTCCTGCTTGCGGTCACTGGCTGTTTGGCAAATGGGTGTTTACCCTGGAAAGAGGGGCATTTTGTCCTCTGGACCATCTAAGGCGCCCTTTAGTGACGTGGTCGGTTTCTGACCACTCTATTATGTGGGCGTCCTTCCTGCTTCCACCTTCCCTTTCCAAACGCCTCCGCCTCCAGGGCTTTAATTTTCCTTCTGTGTGTGTGTCACGCAGAGGTTATGACTATTGTGCCAGTGGCCTTTTTTTTTTTTTTTTTTTTTTTTTTTCTGCTGAGGGCCCAGAACTTGCTACATCTCAAAAGAAGCAATTGCACCCATTTGTTCGCAATGATCATAAACAGCGCCCTCTAAGGGAGACTAATTGGTCAACCCGTCTGCTGTGGGTAGAAAGACAGCGGTGGCCGCGGAACGAGGGCTCTGCCTCTTCAGAGCCTGCACAACCATCCTGCTTTCTTTCTTCAATATCCAGTAGGGGGGTTAATTTTAATGAGCCCTTGAAACCAACAAAGCAGGAAAGTGCAAAGACATTGAGTTGCGAGATTTAAAATGACAACCAGCAGCCTCTCATTCTTCCTTCACTGGGGGTTGCCGCTTCGTTTTGGGGCTGCAGGGTATGTTTGGCAGCGACATCGGACCTTTGTGCTGTGCGACTCATGAATTGAGATAGTTCTTTACTAAGTGTTTTGTGCAGTAGGTATGAAAATGGGGAAAGAAGGAGCACTGTCTGGGGTGGAGAGGCGTGGAGAGACGCTGTGATACATAGCGGGTCCTTTTCTTCTGGGCTCCTGGTTAGAAATCTTTTTTTTTTTTTTCCTAATAGCTTGACAGATGGTTTTTGTGTCTTAATTAAAAGATTGAAGACTGTAGGCCGGACCCAAACTAATTCCATTGGCATCAGAGAGAAGGATTCTTTACATATTTATCTATAGGCATAATTGATTTTTTTTTTTTTTTGCTGAATTATCTGGTTAGTCAAATCATATGTTAGAGAAGTAATATTTAAAATTTTAAAAAATGTATCTGTAAACCTATCCCCCTTCCATTCTAGTCTTTCTCTCTGTGTAATTTTAGCAACTTGAACCACGATGTACATAGAGTTTATATTCTTTTAATATCTTGCTACTTCATTGTTTTAATGTTTAATCTTTGGGTTGATGTATCACAGGTTACTTGACCATTTCTTACAGGTGTTTGGTTTAGTTTTTTTTTTTTTTTTTCCTTTAACTCTAATGTAAATTTGAGTGTTTGGCTGGTAGTTTTAGCAGGATTTAAGGCAGAGCCTCAGTTAGGGCCGTGGATCGATTTATGGTCCCTAGCTTGAAGAGGGAGGCGGCAATCTGCCCTTTCTTCTAAAATTGATATGTTAAATCACAATGGACATTTACGTGATTTTGAGCACTTGGGACTCCCGTGGGGTTCACTGGTATTGCAAGGTCAGGACTGGGGATCTACTGCTGGAGAGGCTCCCAGCGTGCCCAGCGCAGGGTCCTGAGCACGTTGCTGCAGGACAGAAGTCCTGGGCTTTGTCCTCCAGCAGCCATCGCTCTGGGAAGAACTGGCTGCTCCAGGAATGAGGTCAATGCTCTGAAGCCCACAGTCAGCAGACCAGCAAAGGTCAGCACAGACGACCTTATATGAATCATTCATTTAACAAGCATTCATGGAATACACACTCCGTGCAGTTGGAACTTAGAGTGGAGGGCCATCAGCTCACTGTTGTCTGAGCAGAGCTTGGTCTCTGGCTCCCTGTTGAACTTAGAGTGGAAGGCCAACAGCTCACTGTTGTCTGAGCAGAGCTTGGTCTCTGGCTCCCTGTTGTAGCCTCCGCTCCTAGGAGGTGCATGGTGAGTGTTGGGGAACCCTCCACAGGCACAGTTGCCAAACAAGGACCCCTCCCAAGGGCGTCAGCCCTGGGCCCTGAGCTCTGAAGAGGAGGAAGGCATTCCTAGGGCCGACTTCCCTTCTGGATACTGAGCTCTGCACCTGGAGAAACTCTTCCACATTCACTGCAGTGAAGGTCATAAAACAAATAACACTTTAGAGACTGGGACCTGCATTCCCCAGAATTTCCATGGCCACAGGTGGTGGCTGCACCGTGCGACTGGAGTCTGTGTTCCCCAGAATTTCTGTGGCTGCAGGTGGTGTCTGCACCATGCAACTGGTGTCTATGTTCCCTGGAATTTCCGTGGCCATAGGTGGTGGCTGTATCATGTGAATGAGGGTCTGTGTTCCCTGGAATTTTCATGGCCATAGGTGGTGGCTGTACCATGCGACTGGGGTCTGCGTTCTCCAGAATTTCTGTGACTGCAGGCTGTGGCTGCACCATGGGACTGGGGTCTGCATTCCTTGGAATTTCCATGGCCATATATGGTGGCTGTACCACATGATTGAGGGTCTGCATTCCCTGGAATTTCCGTGGCCATAGATGGTGGCCGTACCATATGACTGAGGGTCTGCGTTCCCTGGAATTTCCATGGCCATAGATGGTGGCTGTACCATGTGACTGAGGGTCTGAATTCCCTAGAATTGGCCATAGATGGTGGCCGTACCATGTGTCTGAGGGTCTGTGTTCCCTGGAATTTCTGTGGCCGCAGATGGTGTACCATGTGACTGAGGGTCTGCGTTCCCTGGAATTTCTGTGGTCACAGATAGCGGCTGTATCATGCAACTGGGGCCTGCATTCCCTGGAATTTCCATGGCCACAGGCGGTGGCTGCATCATGCATCAGGTCCTGTCTCAGGAGTTGGTGCCATTCTCTCTGTTACTCCCTCACCTGACACAGAGCGGCAGTCCCTGACCTTATCACTCCCAGGAAACACACAGGCATCTGTTTTGGATCCTTGTTTTATTTCCTCATCACCTTTGTCATCAAAGGGAAATTCACATCCCTATAAAGCTGAAAATGGTGTGGGGTCCCCTGGTGGTCTTTCCAAGACATTATCAGCAGGTAAACTCTGAAATGAAAACAGAAAGGTAAGTCGTTTCACTAAGCTTTGCTGGGAGATTCGGGGTCTTTGTCAGTGACAGAATCATCCAAAGTAAGTTGTTTGTTCACTGCAGATCGACACGGTTAGCTGTGTCGGGATTAAACTTACCCAGTGTCGACAGAGTGAAGCTTAATCCTCGTGGAAGGGTGTCAAGTTCATTGAAGAATAGCTGCCGAGCCTGCTATTGTCGGGAGAGGGGCAGGTGCGGCTCTCCCTTAGCCCAGTGCTGAAGCAGGCCGGGCTCACTTCAGGCTGTGCGTGTGAGCGAGCTGGATTTTTAGCACGCTGGGACCAGAAAGCACAAACATCTATTTTTAACTTGTGGGTGACCTTCTTCTGTGCTGCTTGAGTCTCTGTGGACCTTTCTCTGTTTCCTTCCTGAGGAGTCTGTGCCAGGGTCCCAGGCGTTCTCTGGGCTGCACCTCCGCGCATGCCCACTCAGGAGCTCCTCCTGGTGGCTGTGGGACCGGGCTGGGCCCACACTGTCAGCATCGTCCGGGGTAAGCAAGCCCGTCCCTCCACACCTCAGTGTCCCCAGCTGTTGAACAGGGCCAATCAACTGACCGTCAGGATTAATGGGGATCAGATGCGCTCATCTCATAGCCCTGCTTGGTAAACAGCCACTTCCACTCTGTCCTCCAATGTGCTGCTCTAGACTTTTTCTTTACCTGCATTTACCAGGTGATTCGAGGTGATAGTGACTCTCAAGAGGGACGTACAGAGGAAATCAGTGGAAGAGATCTCGAGGAGCAGACATGGGTGCAGGGAACACAGTGCGGGGAGCACGGGTGCAGGGAACATAGGCATGGGGAGCACAGATAGGTGTGGGGAGCATGGGCGTGGGGAGGAGGGGTGCAGGGAGCACGGGTGCCCGGAGCACAGGTGTGGGGAGCACGGGTGCAGGGGACATGGGTGCGGGGAGCACGGGGACCGGTAGCACAGGGTATGGAGAGCATGTGTGTACTTGCTCTGCTCTGACAGATGCTGCCGAGCACGTACTCTGTGATCAGATGGGTCAGAGCCTCAATGCCTCTTTTTTTAAAAAAATCTTTTTTTTAAAGATAGGACTTCCCTCTTCCTGGTAGCCCCTTTTAGTTCATACTCTTTTAAGCCTGCTTTTCCAGAGGAAAGCTAGGAAGGATGGCCTATATAGGTTCCAGTCTGGGCATATCTGGAAGAATGGCCTGTTTTAGGTTTGAGTCTGGTGTATCTGGGGACATCTTTGAGCCTCCACTCAGAGTCCCAGAGCCACCTGTAGAGGCTCCCCAAATGTCTGCTGGGACTTTCCCCTCTGCTCGGGGATGATGAAGAGCAGAACCTCACCCTGCCACGACCTCTGGGGTCCTCCTTCCTGGAGGGCAGTGCCTTGGTGGCCAGTGTGTGTAGGAGGCTGGGCTGGCACCTTCGGGCTATGCTGTGCAGCGGGGGCTCATGCCATGGGGCATTCTTGTGCTCTGCACCGGGACAGCTGACGTTGGGCATCCTCGTGCACTGTGGACCACATGGGGTGCACATGAGCCAGACAGCTCCTGGAATTCGGAGCCTAGTTCTGCCTCAGGCCACCCACCTGTCTGTGGCACTTCTGGGGGATTGTGGGAACCATATGAGTCTGTGTCCCCACCCTCACTGGCTGGACACCTGTGCCAGGCTGGAGCTTTATGTGTCACCATCACCTGTTCCGAGTTGCGTGAATATTTATTTTCGTTACCTACTCTCATAAGCTTTCCTTTTTTAAAAAAAAAATTCAGAGACAGACTTTGAAGTCTCCTGGCCCCACCCTTTGTGGACCTAATGGTATTGCAGAAATTATGGCTTCAATTATGTGTAATAACTGGGGCTACTTTAAAAGTCATGTAAAGGAACAAGGTGGAGTGGCCATTTCAAGCGGTACATCATGATGGATTCTTCAGTGAATATTATCAGGCTTTCAACACATTTTCTCTTTTTATTTACTTTGGAGAATATAATGGGTGCTCAGAAGCTGTTGGAATTTAGTAACAGGAAGTCATCCTTAGGAGCTATTTAAGCAAGGGGACAGTTGGAGTAAATGTAAGTTATGAACACACACTTATTCCAAACCAGAGAAATAAAAGCATCAACTGTGCTGGGGTTGAAACTTGGTTGCTAGTGTGTCTTTCCTGCCCACAGTGACTGTGGCAGTGCTGTGGCCAGGAAATTCTGGAAAGAAGACTTGGTGCCAGTGGTAGTTTTTGTGACGATTCATTTGCTTTCAGCTCAAGTGACTATAGTCTTACTTGCAAATGGCTAGGTCTCCACCAGTGGACCACAACATTGACATAGGACAAATGAGAAATGGCCCTTGGGTTTTTAACAATTATTATTTTTAATGGACACATTATGGTACATATCCATGGGATACAGTGTGATATTTCAATACACGTTTATCATGTGTAATTAGCAAATCAGGATAATTAGCATGTCCGTCTTCTCAAACATTTATCATTTCTTAATACTGGGAATATTTAAAATCCTCTCTTCTAGCTGCTTGAAAATATACAATAAATTATAAACTACAGTCACCCTACAAGGCTATAGCATACTAAACCTCATTTTTACTATCTAGATGTAATTTTGTATCCATTAACCAACCTCTCCCTTTCTGCCTTCCCGCCGCCCTTTCCTGTCTCTAGATTCCACTGTTCTCCCTTCAGAAGGTAGAATATCATTTTCCTCATAGAGACCTTTAACCCTCTTGGTTAGACTTCTTCCGAGGTATTTTTATTTTTATTTTATATTTTTGTAGCTAAATGGGATTGCTTTCTTGATTTCTTTTTCCACTGGCTCATTGTTAGTCTACAGAAATGCTACTGATTTTTATATGTTTATTTTGTATTCTGTAACTTTACTGAATTTGTTTATCGGTTCAAAGAGATTTTTGCTGGAGTCTTTTTTTTTTTTTTTTAATATATAAGAGCATATTGTCTGAAAACAGACAATTAGAGTTCCTCCTTTCCACTCTGGGTGCCCTTGATTTCTTTCTCTTGCCTAACTGCTCTTGACTAGGACGTTCAGTGCTGTGTTGGATAGGAGTGGCACAAGTGGGCGTCCTTGTCTTGTTACAGGTGTCAGAGAAAAACTCTTAGTATTTCCCCATTCACCATTATGTTAGCCGTGGGTTTGTCACATATGGCCTTTATTGTGTTGAGGTGTGTTTCCTTCAGTGCCTAGTTTGTTGAGACTTTTTATCATGAAGCAGCGTTCAATTTTATCAAATGCTTTTTCTGTATCTGTCGAAATGATATGGTTTTTGTCCTTAATTCTGTTGATGTGATCTAGCGTGTTTATTGATTTGTGTTTGTTGAGCAATCCTTGCATCCTGGGATAAATCCCACTTGATCATGGTGTATAATCTTTTCGATTTACTGTTGGATTCAGTTTGTTAGTATTTTGTTGAGGATTTTTGCATCTGTGTTCATCAGGGGTATTGACCTATGGTTTTCTCTTTTTATTGTGTCCTTGTCTTATTTTGGTATCAGGGTAATGCTAGCCATGAAGAATGAACTTGGCAGAATTTCCTCCTCTTCAATATTTTTGGAATAGCATGAGAAGAATTGAAATAAAAATTTGTAGAATTCAGCTGTGAAGCCACCTAGTTCTGGGGTTTTCTTTGTTGGGAGACATTTTATTATTACATAGTCATACATGTTACTCATTATTGGTCTGTTTAGATTTCCGTTTCTTCTTGGTTCCATCTTGGTAGGTTGTACATGTCCAGGAATTTATCCATTTCCTCTAGGTTTTCCAATCCGTTGACATACAGTTGTTAAAAATAGTCTCTAATGATCCCTTGTATTTCTGTGGTATCAAATGTAATTCTCCTTTTCTGTTTCTAATTTTATTTATTTGGGATTTCTTTTTTTTCCCTTAGTGTAGCTAATGGTTTGTCTATTGTATTTATCTTTTCAAAAAACCAACACTTTTTTCTTCATCTTTTATATTTGTTAGTTTCCATATTATTTACTTCCTCTTCGATCTTTGTTATTTCTTTTCTTCTACCACTACTGGATTTGATTTGTTGTTGCTTTTCTAGCTCATTGCAGTTCATTGTTAGGTTGTTTATTTTAAATCTGTTTTTTAAATGTAGGAGTTTATTGTTATAACCTTTCCTCTTAATACTGCTTTTGCTGTATACCATAGGCTTCGATATGTTGTGTTTCTGTTTTTTTTTTTTTTTTTTTTTTTGAGACGGAGTCTCGCTCTCTCTCCCGAGCTGGAGTGCAGTGGCCAGATCTCAGCTCACTGCAAGCTCTGCCTCCCGGGTTCATGCCATTCTCCTGCCTCACCCTCCTGAGTAGCTGGGACTACAGGCACCCGCCACCTCGCCCTGCTAGTTTTTTGTATTTTTTTTTTTTTAGTAGAGACGGGGTTTCACCATGTTCTCCAGGATGGTCTCGATCTCCTGACCTCGTGATCCGCCCGTCTCGGCCTCCCAAAGTGCTGGGATTACAGGCTTGAGCCACCGCGCCCGGCCGTGTTTCTGTTTTCAATTATTTCAAGAAATTTTTAAATTTCCTTCTTAATTTCTTCATTGACCCATTGGCTAGTCAAGGGCATATTGTTTAATTTCTATGTATTTATACAGTTTTGAAAGTTCTACTTGTTGTTGATTTGTTTTTTGTTTGTTTGTTTATTAAACTTTATGTTCTAGGGTACATGTCCACAATGTGCAGGTTTGTTACATATGTATGCATGTGCCAAGTTGGTGTGCTGCACCCATTAACTTGTCGTTTACATTAGGTGTATCTCATAGTGCTATCCTTCCCCCCTCCCCTCACCCCACAACAGGCCCCGGTGTGTGATGTTCCCCTTCCTGTGTCCAAGTGATCTCACTGTTCATTTCCCACCTATGAGTGAGAACATGTGGTGTTTGGTTTTCTGTCCTTGCGATAGTTTGCTAAGAATGATGGTTTCCAGCTGCATCCATGTCCCTACAAAGGACATGAACTCATCCTTTTTTATGGCTGCATAGTATGCCATGGTGTATATGTGCCACATTTTCTTAATCCAGTCTGTCATTGATGGACATTTGGGTTGGTTCCAAGTCTTTGCTATTGTGAATAGTGCCGCAATAAACATACGTGTGCATGTGTCTTTATAGCAGCATGATTTATAATCCTTTGGGTATATACCCAGTAATGGGATTGCTGGGTCAAATGGTATTTCTAGTTCTAGATCCTTGAGGAATGGCCACACTGTTTTCCACAATGGTTGAACTAGTTTACAGTCCCACCAACAGTGTAAAAGTGTTCCTATTTCTCCACATCCTCTCGAGCACCTGTTGTTTCCTGACTTTTTAATGATCGCCATTCTAATTGGTTTGAGGTGGTATCTCATTGTGGTTTTGATTTGCATTTCTCTGATGGCGAGTGATTATGAGCATTTTTTCATGTGTCTATTGGCTGCATAAATGTCTTCTTTTGAGAAGTATCTGTTCCTTGTTGTTGATTTATAGCTTTATTCTGTTACAGTCTGAGAATATCCTAGACGTTATTTCAATTTTTAAAAAATGTATTGAGACTTCTTTTGTAGCCTAGCGTGTGGTTGATTCTAGAAAATGTTCCATGTGCCGATGAGAAGAATGTGCATTCTGTATCTGTTGGATGAAATGTTCTGTAAATGTCTGTTAGGTCCATTTGGTCTACACTGTACTTTCAACTTGATAATTTGTTGTTATTTTTGGTCTAGATGATCTCCAGTGCTGACAGTGGGGTTCTGAAGCCCCTACTATTGTTGTGTTGGTCTCTCTCTCTCTCTCTCTTTCTCTCTCTCTCTCTCTCTATATATATATATATATATGTACGTGTGTGTATATATATATGTATGTGTGTGTATATATATATATATGTACGTATATATATATATATTTGAGACGGAGTTTTGCTCTTGTTGCCTAGGCTGGAATGCAGAGGTGAAATCTCAACTCATTGCAACCTCCACCTCCTGAGTTCAAGTGATTCTCCTGCCTCAGCCTCCCGAGTAGCTGGGATTACAGGCATGTGCCACCATGCTGGGCTAATTTTTTGTATTAGTAGAGACAGGGTTTCACCATGTTGGCCAGGCTGGTCTTGAACTCCTTACCTCAGGTGATCCACCTGCCTCCACCCCGCAAAGTGCTGGAATTACAGGTTTGAGGCACCTTGCCCGACCTCTCTCTCTATTTAGATCTACTAATATTTGCTTTATATATCTGGATGCTTTGTTGTTGGGTGCACATATACTCGTAATTTTTATATCCTCTTGCTATATTGATCTCTTTATTACATAATTACCTTTTTGTCTCCTTTTTACAGTTTTTGACTTAAATTGTGATTGGTCTGAAATAAATATAGCTACTCTTGTTCACTTTTGAGTTCCATTAATGTGGAACATGTTTTTCCATCCCTTCACATTTAGTCTATGTGTGTCTTTACGGCTGAAGTGAGTTTTTTGTAGGCAGCATGTAGTTGGTTTTTCTTCTTTTAAATCCACTCAGCCCATCTATATCTTTTCATTGGGAAGCTTGGGGTTATTTTGCTATTGATATCACAGTCCAGACATTAAGATTTTCTCACTTAAGTTATTTGTACACAAATTAATATGAAGAGGAAATAGAGTTTTTCTTTTGTCTTTTAAAGATGGCGACGGATTATTATTTTGATTTCATGCAAGTAAGGGACTCACCATGCCTGTTGGAATTTTAGAATTTCTTTCCTGTTTTTAGGAACAGCAATGATCTGTAATGGATTCCTGGAATCACCCAGTGATGTTCTGAATATCTTAAAAGTTTCCTTTCATGTCTCACTTTCTATTTCTCCCCTAGTAGTCATGCACCCAGGGCAGGATATGGCCTTACATTTCCTTGGTTTCTTGATGATTTCTTAGGTTTAGTGTTTGACACAGTTCGGATTCTGGATAAAATCAGCCCTTCTGGAAAGTGTGTAAATCAAACAAGGACTTTCTGGTGGCGTTATACAGGTTTCCCATGCCCCATGAGTACAGGAATAGCTCCCTGGGGAAGGAGTATGGGCACATGATGGCAGGGAGCCATTCTTGGATGGTCCCATCGTTCTGCAATGCAAGAATTCTCATGCAGGGAGAAGAAGCACGCGGCGACTGAGCTGGTAGGGATTCTGCTGATGGTTTTAATCGTTATGATTTGCTCCTGAAAGGTGATGTGGGATGAAGTGAAATATTTAGAATGCTGACATTCCTTGAAACAAAAATATAGAAAAAATCTTATAATTGCAGGGTGCCTTGTAGTTTTCACCTGCTCTCATGTGGATCCTTTTTCGTCCTTCTGAAATGCTTTCCCAGGAGAGAGCATTGTTCTCTTTATATAGACGAGGAGCCTGGGTTTCAAATGGTTAGGAATTCATCGCAGGCATTGGAATCTTTGGTTTCCTGGAACATTTTCTATTCAAGTACAGACCACATGACCTCTAAAGGCTGGCTCACTCTTTTTTTTTTTTTTTTTTTTTTTTAGTTTGTTTGTTTTTGAGACGGAGTCTCGCTGTGTCACCAAGGCTGGAGTGCGGTGGACAGATCTCAGCTCACTGCAAGCTCTGCCTCCCGGGTTTACGACATTCTCCTGCCTCAGTCTCCTGAGTAGCTGGGACTACAGGCACCTGCCACCTCACCTGGCTAGTTTTTTGTATTTTTTTTTTAGTAGAGACGGAGTTTCACCGTGTTAGCCAGGATGATCTTGATCTCTTGACCTCGTGATCCGCCTGTCTCGGCCTCCCAAAGTGCTGGAATTATAGGCTTGAGCCACCGCACCTGGCTGGCTCACTCTTAACACCACGATTGGGGATCCAGCCTCACCTCTGGGGTGGGTGGCAGGAACTCCACAGCCATCCTGGGTGCTCTGGGGTGGGGTGGCTGAACTGTGGCAGCCCCTCCCAGCTGAGCAGCAAGGCCAGGGAAAGCTCATTCCATTCCCCTTGGTTCTAACCAGGTAGAGGCTTACACTGCACATTTCCTTAGCTGGGAACATTTAGAACTTTACATTTAAAATCTAATCGGTGATCCAGGGGGTAGATACATGGGTACTCACTGTACAATTCCTACCTTTTTTGTATATTTAAAATTTTTTTTATGTGTGTCATGGACGACAAAAGAAATGCAACCCCTTTGAGTTAGCTTTTCTGTATAGCATCTTCTAGAATCAGGAGGCTGGCCAGAGTTTTGTTTCATCAGAAATCTTAATCTTTCTGGTCAAGAGACGGCATTATTAAATTCTTAGTTGTGTGGTTTCTGGGAAACAAATATTCTAAATGAGTTCCAGGAATCACCTCTGTGACGTTTCTACAGGAAAAGTGACCACTCTTAAAGCTTCGCTGTCACTAGCAAGAATGATTGTGATGGTTTCTAAGCCGTCTCCAGACAATCTTTAGTTCTTTTATGCAGAGTGCTTTTATTCCAAGTGAAGTGCGGTTCTGTTTAATGATGACCTCCAGTTACTACAGGGATTGCAGCCGCATTTGATGGACGTGAACCTACTCATCTCTGGCTCCCCAGCTTCACCTCTGGGGTGGGTGGCAGGAGCTCCGCAGCCATCCTGAGCACTCTGGGGTGGGAAGTCCCTAGTGGGAGTGGACGGTGCATGGCCGGGACATTCCTGTCCCGTGTTCCACACTGGTGTGTGCTCTCTCTCTGCCTTGTTTCCTCCCTTCATGCGTCTGTGGCGTTTCCTCCCTTCGTGCGTCTGTGTCCTGTTTTCTCCGTGCGTGCCGCAGTGGCACATTTCCTCCATTCGTGTGTCTGCGGCCTGTTTTCTCCATGCGTGCGTCAGTGGCGCGTTTCCTCCCTTCGTGCGTCTGTGGTGTTTCCTCCCTTCGTGCGTCTCTGGCCTGTTTTCTCCATGCGTGCCTCTGTGGCGCGTTTCTTCCGTCCGTGCGTCAGTGCCGTTTCCTCCGTCCATGCGTCTGTGACATTTCTTCCGTCCGTGCGTCAGTGGCGTTTCTTTCGTCCGTGCGTCTGTGGCGTTTTCTCCATGTGTGCGTCTGTGGCGCTTTTCCCCCCTCCGTGCGTCTGTGGCGCTTTTCTTCCCTCTGTGGGTCTGTGGTCTGTTTCCTCCGTCCATGAGTCTGTGGTGTTTTCTCCGTCTGTGGATCTGTGGCGTTTCCTCTGTGAGTCTGTGACCCGTTTTCTCCGTCCACGCTGAAGGCCGTCGCTTCTCTCTAGTCACCACTTACTGATCGCTCCCTGTGTGCTGAGCCTATGTCAGGTGTGTGGCGTGTGTCACCTGTGTGGCAGAGGTTTGCGTGACACATAAGGACACACACTTGGGGAGCCACAGTGATGGGGTCATAGCCACGCAGCTCGGCCCTCGGTCTGAGGGTCTTGGTGCCCACCCAGCTCTTCCCGAAGCAGCCTCGGGGCGGATCCCAGCTCTGCTTTCTCTCCTCAAGGCACCTCATGAAGTAAATTAAGCAAATCTAAAGTAGGAAACAGTTGTGAAATGAGACCTGGTTTCAGGTGTGTATGGTCATTTCTCTTTACATGGTTACTTCGTATACCCCAAATGATATACTTTTCCACCTGGTATAACAATTAATTACCAGCCATTACTGGTACAAAATTCCATGAAGGGTATTTGAGGAGGGCATAGTCTCAAAACCATGCTTTATTTTCACAGCTGTGATTTGCATGATAAAACTGTCAGGACTGTGACTTTGTTATCTTATTTTTATTTTTAGACCCTTGAAAGGAAGTTATTTAGTGATTACTTATAATTATGAAAATAATCTAATGATTATAGAACCTCATTAGAACAAGTATTATATTTTCTGTTCCTTATGTAAATGAAATCATCTTAATCCAGGCTGATGTTGGCAGGAATGGTCACGTTTAAAATGGGTAAGATGTTCATGTGATGTGCAGACCTCCCTCATATCCTCTCTGGAACATTCCAGGACATCCATCTCAATTCTCACTTGTTGACACCCTACCTTGTTTTGTGATTATTCTTGTTTGCATCAGAATTTTGAATCCACATACCTGAGATGATACTTACGTATGCATGTACACATGCATGTGTGTGCACGTGTGTATGCGTGTGTATGTGCGTGTATGCGTGTCCATGTGCACGTGTATATGCATCAATGTGTGTACATGTGTACACGTGTATATGTGTGTGCGTATATGCGTGTGTATGCATGCATGTGTGTATGTGCGCATGTATATGTATGTATGCACACACGTGTACATGTGCGTGCAGTGCATACACGTGTATGTGTGTGCGTGTACATGTGTAGGTATGTGTATGCATGTGTATGCATGTGTGTGCACACAGGTATAGCTTTCCCTTTCATACAGGCTGTGTTGAGTATTGCTGTTAGGCAGTGACAACTTTCCATTTCCTCAGTCAGAAAATGGGTAGCTCATCATTAATAAAGATGAGCATTCAATATCAGGAATCCCTAAAGACAATTGAAATTGTCATATTAAGTAAATAAATTCCAAAACAAAGATAGTGTTCTGTACTATGTGTTCACATTGAACTTTCTTATAAAAATTGGTGTGGATGTTTCCCACTTATTGGAAATTACATGACTAGTTTAAGCCAAAACGTGGAATATTAATTCTGTCTTCAGATCACCTTTGCACATTTATGATTGATCTGTTCTGCTGTTCTGGAAGCTCTGAAAGCCACTCTGTCTTACCCTAGCTGGTGCCACGGTTGTGAGAATTCAGGGAAACAAGGTGTCTGCCAGTTTCAGTATTTTAGATCTCAAGCTGCCTCTTTTCTGCATCATAAACCAGTCTTAAAGAAAGACACAGTGTGACTTGCAGTGGATTATATCAGTTTTATTTTCTGTGGCTGAATCGTCACCCTACCTTGTGAATTAATGTTATTTTTCAGATCGTCTTCATAACACAGGGAGGTTCTCCAGTGTTGAGTGCAGGTTCAGTGAAAGCACTAACACTGTTACTACGGACTTAAACAGACTTGTTTTCCGAGGTGATAACCCTGGAGTCAGGCATTCAGTGTCCGCCCATCACTTCACTTGGTTCCGAGTTCTCGGTCCCCTCCGGCTCTCCTTCCCCTGCACCCTTACTTCTGTCTTACCTTCTTTTTGACTCATAGGCCCTCGGCAGATGGTGTGTTGGGGGCAGATGTCTGCTGTGAATCTTCGATAACCTTGGGAGAGAACTTTTTCTTTGGAGCAAGACCCCTCTCAATAAACTTTCAGTAGCCCGAGTATCATCTGTCGTGTGAACTATTTGTGGAAAATGTTCAGCATTTTTCCTTGGCTTTTGGCCGATCTTTCTCCACCTGCCAGTTTCTTCTCAGTTTGCCGTGTCTGTACCCTCAGCAACCCCGTTTCAGCCCTGGTTACTGTGAAGTAATTGAAGTAATTGAAGTAATTGAAGCAGAGCTCTGCAGATGAGAGAGTGTGTGTCGCCCCCCTTCTGGCCTCTGAGTGTGGGTTGTGTTTTGTTCTGAGGGACGACTCTGAGGCTCCTGGCCCCTGTTTTGGAGCACCCCACACCAAAGTGGGTGTAAAATGAAAAATGGGTTTATGCTATATTATTATAATTCATAGAGCAGATGATAAAAATGCTTGAATCTGAACAGCAGCTGAAAATGAGGACATGGCGCCAGTTTGGATGTTGGATGACCTTCTTGAGAAAACTTTCATCATACTTTAGAAACCATGCGTGTGCTGTTTTCTATTTCATACTTAGAATGTGTACAGTGTGTGTTGTATGAATGCGTTGTATGAGTGTGTTGTGTTGTGTGTGAGTTGCACGGGTTGTATGTGTGTTGTATGTGCATATTGTGTTGAGTTGCATTTATTGTATATTTGAGTGTTGTGTGTTGTATGAGTGTGTTGTACGTGTATTTGTGAGTTGTATTTTTTGTATGTTGTATGAGTGTTGTGTGTTGTATGAATGTTGTGTGTTGTGCATATGTGGATGCTGTATATGAGTTGCATGTATTGTGTGTATGTTGTGTGAGTGTTGTGTGTTGTATGAGTGTGTTGTATGTGTGTTTGTGAGTTGCATGTGTTGTGTGTTGTGTAAGTGTTGTGTGTTGTGAGTGCATTGTACATGTATTTGTGTTGAGTTATATGTATTGTGTATGTTGTATGTGTTATATGTTGTGTGAGTGTGTTGTACGTGCATGTTGTGTTGTGCGTGAGTTCCATTTCTTGTATGTGTTGTATGAATGTATTGTATGTGTATGTTGTGTTGTGAGTACGTGAATGTTGCATAGAGTTGCGTGTGTTGTAGGTGCATGTTGTGTTGAACGTGAGTTGCATGTGTTGTACGTGAGCTGTATGAGTGTATTGTATGTGTATGTGGTGAGTTGCATGTATTGTGTCTATGTTGTGTGAGTGTTGTGTGTGCATGTTGTGTTGTGAGTTGTGTGTGTTGTGTGTTGTATGAGTGTTGTGTGTTGTATGAGTGTGTTGCATGTGCATATTGTTTGTGAGTTGTGTGTTGTGTGTCCTGTATGAGTGCATTGTACGTGCGTGTTGTGTTGTATGTGAGTTACGTGTGCTGTATGTATGTAAGAGTGTGTTGTACGTACATGTTGTGTTGTGAGTTGCATGTATTGGGTATGTGTTGTATAGGTTGTGTGTGTTTGTGTGCATTGTGTGTTGTCAGTGTTGTATACGCGCATTGTACATGCGTGTTGTGTTGTTTGTGAGTTGCATGTTGTCAGTGTGTACCGTGTGAGAGGCGGGGCATCCACATGACTGCTCCTCAGCGAGTCCTGCCTTGCAGCCCCTTCGGAGCTTGTAACTTCCCGAGTAGCCTAGAATCAGCAGCATGTTTGCCTCTGCCCCTCCCCAGGAGGCCTCAGCCAGGTCCTGTGCTCAGCCCGCCGCTGGGCGGTCTGCCTCTCTTGTCTCTCTTTTCTCTCTCGTTCTCCTGCGCCTCCTCCTTCTCAGAACCTGCATCCTTCCTCTGTGCTCCCTGGCAAGCCACACCTGGGACGTCGGAGTTCAGGCTCTCCCCGAAACCGTTTGCTCCTCTCTGAAGAGCGCCCCCCTTGACTGGCCGTGAGCAGCTGGAGTGGATTGCAGGGAAGGGAGGTGGGTGTCCCTGTAGAGATGCCGGGGTCTTACCTGGGGAGAACGGGCCTGCCCTCCTGCGGAAGGGGATGGGGTGGGAGGAGCCTCTCGTGGACAAGGGGCCCACCTCCTGCCCTCCTTCCCTCTATCCCAGTCTGTTGTGAGGGAGGGCGAGGCCCTAGGTGATTTCTGTGCAGATCTTCAATTATCCAGGCTGTGAATCAAATACTTCTGTTTTTAAGATCAGAGGAAATCTCCTTTTCTTTGTCTGCCTTTTATTTTATTTTATTTTATTTTATTTTATTTTACTTTTTTTGAGAAGGAGTTGCTCAGGCTGGAGTGCGGTGGCGTGATCTCGGCTCACTGCAACCTCTACCTCCCGGGTTCAAGCGATTCTCCTGCCTCAGCCTCCTAAGTAGCTGGGATTACAGGTGCCCACCATCACATCCGGGTAATTTTTGCATTTTTAGTAGAGATGGGGTTTCACCATGTTGGCCAGGCTGGTCTCGAACTCCTGACCTCAAGTGATCCACTCACCTCGGCCTTCCAAGGGTTTGGGATTACAGGCGTGAGCCACCGCGCCCGGTCCGTCTGCCTCTTAGTTAGAACTTGGATATTTAATGTTTTAAATTTCACTTTTCCGGGTCAGAACAGTCGTGTTTCTTTTTCGTAGTGTTGCTATGAATGTCCTTTACGATTAAGAGACTGGGCTGGCTGCCCACTGGAGAGTGGTATCACTGGGTCACGGTCACCATCTGCCCCAGCAGGGTCCAGAGTGTTTAGAGTCTTTCCTGGGTGTAGACACCCTTTTGTCTGACGTTCAGATAAAACCAATCACCATATTCAGTTAATCAAAGAGATCAGAGCTGGGAACGGTTAGTGCACATCCACCTCTCCCGAGAGTGTTCACGCCTCTTCCACGCGGGGCTAGGCTGCTGCTGAGCGTGATTCTACTGGCTGTGGGTGTGGCCTCTTTCCTCAACCACAGCCATCGCAGGCCTGCCATAGTTTTGATTCTTCTAGAAGAGAATAGGCAACACAAGAGAAACAAGATGTTAGATTTGAAACCTTTAAAAATTATTTCCTCAAACATTGTGTATATTTTCTGCCCATACCTAATTTGATAGCAATTTAGAAAAGATTAAAATGAAAAAAAAAATTCCCCTATATTAAGTCTTTGAAAGGCATCCAACTTAGTTTTCATACAATTATTGTCTCTTTGGAGTCGTACTTTATTGGTTTCAGTAATGTGTAACAAGTACACCGGCATAAACAGATTTAGGAGCAAACAGCTGCTTCATGATTATAGTTCAGCTCGCGGGGCCCAGTTGTGGGAGTGCAGCCTGTGCCTGTCTGTGCTCCAATAGGGCTGGTCACCTTGAGCATCTGGGAGTGTCTGGGTAAGTGAGGTCTGGACAAGGCAGCATCCACACACCTGCGTAGTTCTCACTTTGTCCACGTCATCCGGCAATGCCACAAAATTATCAAGTAAGTGTTCTCCAAGCGCATATTCAGTTAGTGTTTGGAAAGTGCATAGGTAGCTCATACAGCACCTTCAGGAGAAGCTAGGAGCCCAGGAATGAGAGCAGGTGTGAGGCCTGTACTCTCTTTGCATAGATAAAATAAGCATGTGCATATCTGAGACCAGAAAGTTAGATGGAGGCCAGAATGTGGAAGTCCTTACCTGTCGGATACTAGGGAGCCACTGAGGGTTTCGGAGAGAATCGTGCCTCTGATGTGCGGCATGCCGTGGAGCCGGAGGGACAGAGCAGGCTTATGCAGGGCACTCGCCGTGGCGAGAGGAAGAGAGAAGGCAGCCAGTGAGCTGAGCGATTCGGTGCCTGGGTCAGGAGGGGAAGAGGGAGTGCAGGAGGGCGGATGAAGCTGCGAGTCTGCACCCGGAGGTCGGCGTTGCGCTTTGCTGGAAATCAGGAGGAGAAGCAAGTGTGGACCTGACTCGGAGATACTTAGAGACACCACTGCAAGCTGCGAGTTTGGAAATACAGGAGGAGGTTTGGGGAAAATCTGGAGCAGGGTGCATTTGGGAGCCTCTTACGTAGAAGTGCAGGTCAAGTAGCCAGAGTGTGAGGCGCGCATGTCTCGAGAGAGGAGGCCAAAGGAAAGCCCACATTTGGAAATGGAGGAAGGGTTGGAAGACCCAGAAAAGGTCCTGCTTAGAGTCCAGAGAAGAGCTGGATGGCGCAGTTCACTAAAGCCCAGAGCCGAGAGTTTCCAGGAGAAAGTCCCAAGCGTTGCTGAAAACCAGGGTGCAGGACTCCAGTTGGAGCCTGCGAGGGGAGCCTGGCGGCCCTGATCCCTGAGAGCAGCCAGAGCCTGGGGGTCTCGCGGAAGTAGGTGGGAAGTGCAGGAAGCAGATGGATATGATCCTTCAAGCCCTGGTGCTTCACACGGGCAGCCAGCCGTGGACCAAGACACAGCTGGAGAGGAGCCTGAACCCAGAGCGTCTCCAGGTGGAGGAGGGAGCCAGGAAGGGCAAAGGTACCTGGAAGAAAGGGGGCAGGCATGGAGCCACGTCCCCAGGGAGGCTGCAGTCTTCTTTCTCTGTTCATGGACTGATTGTTGGTTATTTTGAGTTCTCAAAGTCATCCACTCGATGTGGTCCAGAGAAAGTTCCCAGGGGTCTCAAGCCCGGAGCAGGCCTTGTGCTTTTCCGAACACTGTGCGTGTTGACTCAGGGTTACTGTCAATGGCTAATTCTAGCGTGTCTTTTGTTGAAGTCTGCAGAAGAGCCTCAACCAACACCAGCTTTTGAAGAACTTAGAAAACTTGTGTTCTTCTGATTCTGGGATTTTTGCCTGAAATGCCTCGTATATTTTTGGCTTAGGAGTTCTTAGCACTTGTGTTACGGCATTTGGAGCTCTGTATTTTTGTGATGTGCTAGCTAGTGAGGATGTTTAAAATTGGATTCCTAGAAATCAGGTTATAGGAGCTCTCGGCCACGCTACAAGGTTTATGTTTTGACCCCTCATAGTGGATCGCGTTGCGGTGGCTATTCTTAGTATTTGTGGAACACCTGACTGGTGATGCTAGGAGAATGTGATTTGTTTTCTTTGTAAGTCTAAAGTCTAATGACCTTGTAGAGTCTTTATACCCGTCTCTTATAAATCAGCTTTAATGTACTTGAAAGTGTCCTCATTGTGCCCTTGAAAACCAGGCGCACATTTTAAGTCATCCTTTTAAAATCCTTTTCTCCAGCCTGTGCCCTTTGTCTGTTTTGTTTCCTTCACTGCAACATCATGAAACAGGGACAAGGGCTAGAATCTGTTTCATACACAGAGCTTGAAACAGGGACAAGGACTAGAATCTCCGTTTCATCCACAGAGCTGAACTGTGCTGAGCGACCTGCTTTGCCGACGTCTGTTTCTGTCGTGAGAGGGAGCCCAGGCCTCTTGACTTTTCCTTTTGTACATTTTCAAAAAGAATATTTTTTCCTCTCTCGGGTCCATTCCACTGTGAGATTCTCTCCTAAGGCTGTTTCTTTGCCTTCCATTTTGACAACTATGATTTAGTTTCCGAGATGATGAAAGGGCAGTGAAAAGGCCTGGGAAAGAGAAAGCAGGAAGGGAAGGAATTATCTCATGATTTTCGTCAGAAGGAAATCACTCAGACAGAAATGCTATTACAAGTGGGTCAGATCCCACGAAGTGAGATTGAATAAGTGGCATCGTATCACACAACTCTGTTTTACATTCTTGCTGTTGCCAGGAGTAACGAAAAGAACGAGTATATTCATTCCGACGTCAAATATATATCTTTGCTGACTCTGACTATAATTAGCAGAATTCGTTCAGTTCAAGTTTGAGAAAACCTTTACAGAAGAGGGTCTTCGTGCACGTGTGCCTGTTTCTATTTGTATGTTCACATGTATTTGAGTATAAATGTGTGTGTGCCGTGTGTGAGACCTCATTATTTGAAATCAAGAAATGTGCAGTAGAGCTTATTAATTACGAGAAGGTACATTTGGGGGATAAACCACTTTGTTTAGAATTGAATAATGGAGTCCTTGAGGGGTGTATATATGTATGTGTGTTTGCATTTATGTGTATGAAAATATGTATTGCATGTATGTGTGTTGTGCATGTATATGTGCCTTTGTGTGTAATGTACAGTGCATGCATGTGTATATGTGTGCATGTGTATCTGTTGCATGTATGTGTGTGCAAGTGTTACATGTTTAGGCATGGCAGTGCACATATGTGGAAATATGCATACATGGATGCTCGTGTGTGTATAGTTATACATGTCTATTTGTGCATGTTATGTCCATGCATTTACATATGTATGTGTGTGTCAGAATGTATATGCATGAATGTGTATGTATATGCATGTGTGTTTGAATGTTGTGTGTATGTGCATGCATGTGTTATGTGTTGGTATTATGTGATTATGTGAATGTGTGTGCATGTGTGTATGTATGTATTGCATGTAGGTGTGCGTGTGCATGTGTGTGTGTGTGTGTGTGTGATATGTGTCTGTGCATGCATGCATGTGCACATTTGATTTGTGAGTCCTCTCTGGGAGGGCCATCTTCCTGGAGACAGTGCATGGGATCCTCCGCTGTCCTCTCAGGGAGAGAGACATTGTGAAGATTCGAGCCATTAGGTAAACATGCCTGATGTTGTATAAAATATATATTTACATATACCACTGGGGTTAAATATATGTTAAATGGGTGCAAAGCTGTTATATTGCATTAAAAGTCATGTTAATACTTCCTTGTTAAAGGCTCTGTGAGTGACTTCCTGTACATGGGGCATAATACACCACACAGAATTACAGCGGGTCAATGGTATTTTCCAGGAGGTCTGGCTTATGATTGGTATTTCTAGTTGCAGACATGCAGGTTGAGCTTTTCTGGACTTGGAGGACGGTCATTGACTCTGCCCACTGAATGATACCAGCCTCTTTGCTGCTTCCTTGTTCTGCCGGCTTCATCCAGAGCTGGGACAGCTGCTCTCAGACGCATTGTACTTTTCTCTCCATAAAAATCTGCAGCATTTGTTAGCAGTCCAGTAGCAGACCGAGTGGCAGGTCCAGGGGCAGGTCCAGGGGCAGGTCCAGCGTCAGGTCTAGCGTCAGGTCCAGGGGCAGGTCCAGCGTCAGGTCCAGGGGCAGGTCCAGTATCAGGTCCAGCGGCAGTTCCAGCCAACTTTCCACATGGCCCAGGTGAAAATGTACCCCCTCCCTTCCATTTTTCACAGCAGTAGTTATTAGTAGAGCCTACTGCCATTTCTTCTTGAGTTCCTCACAGTGGATGGTAAGCATTTGCTTTATTAAAGCAAAGTTCCATGCTCTTCGTGCTAAGTCTCCTCTGCCTTTCTGCGAGAGGCTAGAATTGGGATCGACCCTCAGCTGTGCCAGAGCCTTGATACTTGTCTCAGTTCTGGAATCTACTCTTTCCTTGTTGCCTTCCATCCACCGACAGCCATCTGTCTTCCTGTCACTCCTTCAACACGGAGTCCAGGAGTGTACACACAGGTGAGCCTGTGTGGATGCTGGTTTCGTAGGATCTTATCTGGACCTTAGTCATCTTTTCACTAGGAAACCAGACACTGCAAAGGACTTACAGAAAAGCCCAAAGAAGCCATATCAATGGAATCATAGAGACAGAATTCTATAACCATAGGAAATGGCATTGATTATCATGAAATGTGCATTTATGTGAGGCATAGTAAAACATCACATTTCTTACGGGGTAAGAGCTTGGGAAAGAGATTATGAAAGTATAACTGGCTCTACTCTTGTATCGTGGAGGATGGTAAAGTGATGCAAGATTATTGTATAGAATGGAACCAACTGAATAGAATTATAGAGAGTAGCGCAGGATAGAACAAATAGTATAATGTTATATAGGGTAGCATAGAACAGAAGAAACATTGTAACATTATGTAGTATAGTATACAATAGGACAAATAGTATTGCATGGTCTAGAATAGAACAAGTGGGATAGTATTGCAGAGTATACAGTTGAACTAATGGCGTAGTATTGCATAGCATAATATAGTCTAGATTAGAACACACAGCATAGTATTAATATTACATAGTATGGTGTGGAATAGTAGAGTCGCATGGCACAGAACGGAGAGGATAGTGTTCTGTAGCACTGATGCAGGAGTTTTGCTCTTTAGCTCGGCTGAGTCCAGGTTCTTGTCTCATGACCAGGAAGAAACAGGCACGTGGACATCGAAGAGTGTGTGCAGTGGAACTTATTAAGCTAAAAGGAAAGCTCTCGGCGAAAACAGGGGTGCTGAGAGCAGGTTGCTTGTTGCCGCCTTCCCAGTTGACTACAAGTGCTTTTATATAGAAGCTGATGGGGCTGGGCTCCCTGTCTGTGTAAGGAGCGATTTTCTGGTGGCTCCACCCCATTCCCCCGTGCGCATGGGGGCCCTTAGTCTGCTGTGAGCATGTTTAGGCAAGCCCCCTATCTGCACAAAACTGGAGGCTGGAGGCTCTCTGAGACCCTTTCCTTACTGTCTGCCTAAGGCAAGCTGGCTAACTCCTTTCCGTATAGAAGAAAATAGTATAGAATAGAACAGATAGTACAGTATTATATAGTATAGAATGAAACTGTTGTATTCTATCGTAGAGAATGGAATAGTATAGAATAGAACAAACAGATCATACTAGTGTAGTATAGAATAGTAGCCTCGCGCAGCACGGAGCAGTGTTGTGTTCCCAATGTACAGAGCGTAACCACCAGGAGAGCGTTCTTCAGTGGGGCATCACTGGCCCTTCATATTTCCTTGGTTTTCTGGAAATGAGGACAGGGAGATAAGGGAGAGGGAGGAGGTTGGCTTTCTTACTTTCAAGGTGTTCATTACTTCTTGGGGATCATTTGATGATGCCCTTTGGTAGTGTTCTGTGAAGCAGTCTATGGACTCTGTAGGGTGAAATGTGGAGCAGTCTGTGGACTCTGTGTAGGGTGAAATGTGAAGCAGTCTGTGGACTCTCTGTAGCATGAGATGAGGTGTTTTATGTAAACAGTTGTCTCGTGCCTGGCACGTGGCAGAGCCTCCGTGGATCTTGCTGTTGTGAACTTTCTGATAACTTCTCTACAGTGCCCTCCACACCATAAATACTATGCATTGTGGGAAGTCCGGGCCTTTTCAAAGGCTGGGTTTCATTTTAACAAAATTGGAAAGCCCTGCATATTTGGAGTGGCCAGATCATCCTGCACTTAAATGACTTCACCTGTCCAGCTGGGTACAGCTGGCTTTTCTGTCTTTTCTCCATTTCTTTCATCTGGCAGTCTCTTCAGGGAAACCTTGACTTTGTTGTCAGGAAAACACTGATTAGCGAGAGATCAGATAGCAGCTGTGAAGAATGAAAGCCACACTAGTGCCTGATGAGGAGAGATGCGCCTCCCTGCGAGCTGCCAAGGTTTATGGAGTGGAATTCCCTGACGCCACTGCCCTCACTGCCTGCACCTGCGTCTGCTGTGGGTTCATTTCCTTATTGGATTTGGCTGGGGACCGCCTAAGGGGTGGATGGGTCAGGACTGGGTAATCTGGGGAAGGTGTGCGCAGCATTCCTGTTTGTAGTCTGTGTCCCTGTTGGAAAAGATGCTTTTAGTGCATCCGTTAATCCAGACGTGATTAGCAAGCGGTGTCTCTCCCAGGTGAGAGTTGGTGCATCTCTGCTGAGCCACTTCTGACTTCATCCTTTTTCAAGTCTGTTACAAAGAGAACTTTGGTTTCTCAAGCCTTAAGGATTAATGTCAAAGAGCAATTTAGTGTTCTTTTTGAGTTTCCAGCCTGGCTGTGGATGATTCGTGAGTCCTTGGTGGTTAGGGCCACAGCACAATCGGTGGGCCGTCTGTTCCCCACCCTGGTGGATACTTTCTCACCCAAAGAAATGTATTCTGTTAACATGTCTCAATTAGAATATTTTAGTAGGAGACAGAGTTATGGTTCTTGTTTTAATTTGTAATAGATGATTACTGTAGCAGGATCAAGGTTGAGACTTGCAGTGTAGCTCATGGAAAACATTGATTAGAAACACCCAAAATATATCACCAGCTTTGTTGCTGCAGCTCCAAGGGACTAGGAATGCATATACATATTTTTCTTTTGTTATTACTTATTATTTTTATTTTTGAGACAGACTCTTGCTCTGTCACCCAGGCTGGATTGCAGTGGCATGATCTCAGCTCACTGCTACCTCTGCTTCCAGGGTTCAAGAGAATCTTGTGTCTCAGCCTCCTGAGTAGCTGGGATTACAGGTGCCTGCCACCATGCTCAGCTAATTTTTGTATTTTTAGTAGAGACGGGGGTCTCACCGTGTTGGCCAGGCTGATCTTGAACTCCTGACCTCAAGTGATCTGCCCACCTTGGCCTCCCAAAGTGCTGGCATTACAGGCATGAGCCACTGTGCCTGGCCGCCATGACCATTTTAAATGTGGCACTGAATATCTGCCTTTTTTTTTTTTTAAGAAGTGCAGATGTTACCCCTCACACCTCTATTCTGGGGCTGGCCTGGGCTGGCCAGCAGGGTTCCCAGGCTCGAGGCCATGTCTGAAGTGTTGTTGGACAATGTGGATCTGTGACCCTTGGTCTTTGGGGACTTGGGGCACCCCGAGACACCCAGAGTCTTGCGAGGGTTTACGGCTCTGTGTGTGGCTGCTGTGAGACAGCTTTGGGCGGGGAGGAAGGAGAGCAGAGCCCATCTGTCCTGGTGCGGAAAATGCCCAAGAAAGTAAAGAAATGGTACAAAAAAATCATCATCTGCCCTGGTGCCATTTCTGTTAAAAAAAAAAAAAAAAAAAAGAAAAAGAAAAATTCACTCTGAATGTGGTTCTGTGCTTGAGGAGGATAAAAATATCTGGAAAGACGCACAAAGTGTTCTTACGGGGTCAGCGCCGGGAAGTGGGATGGGAGGCTTGGGAGTGTGTGGAAAGGAGGACGTGGCATATTTTATTCTAGTCTATTTGGTAAAGCGAGTGACGAAAGTGAAGCTTGAGTGATCCGAGCAGCTCGGCCTGGCCATGAGTAGATCCCAGCGTGTCCCACCTCCCGCCTCCAGCTGCAGCTCTATTTCTCAGTCACAGATGAGACAGGTGGCCTGAGGCTGTTGGCGGAGGAGGGGCAGCTCGGTGTCCCCAGCACGTGACTGTCCAGGCTGCTCTTGGGCCAGCCTGAGGGAAGGGGCGGAGGAGAGCTGGGAGGGTGCACAGTGCGTCCCCCTCCCCCGCCCTGGTACTGAGGTGAGCCCAGGCTGCTGTCAGGATGGAGGAAGATGCCCTCAGGACAGAGGAAGAGGCCGGTGGAGTTTGGTCAGCAGCCAGTGTGGTCTTTCCCACAGGGGATATGCAGTGGGCCAACTCGCAGGAAAAAACTCTGCTTTAGTTTTTAAATTTTGCTCATTCTGTTTATCGTGCTGGTCATGGTAAGATCTGGATATTGTTGGTAGGAATCAGTGTCAATTGCATACAGTTGACTCTTGTCCAACACAAGCTTGAGCTTTGCGGGTCAACTTATAGGTGGATTTTTTCAACCAAACTCAGGGAGAAAATAGAGTGTTCTGCTACGTGAAACGCATGTCGGAGGGCTGATTCTTTGTACACGCAGAAAATATTGTTCCTGCCATGTGAAACGCGTGTCGGAGGGCCGACTCTTTGTATACGCAGATTCAGCAGGTCCACCTGTGCGGCTTGAATGTGCCTGGATTTGGTGTCCATGGGGTCCTGGAACCGACTTCCTGAGTCCAGCGAGGCTGGCCCCGGGATCGACTCCTTGAGGACGGCGAGGCTGGCCCCGGGACCGGCTCCCTGAGGACAGCGAGGCTGTTTCTAGTAGCAGGTGGTTTATTTTGTGTTTTCCCCCTGGCTCCACACCCCATTCTCAGAGACACGGCTGTCACAGGGGGACCAGCTGGGGCAGGGGAAGAGTGGAGAGCACCTGGTAGAAGTGGCCATGGGCTCTCTTAGGAACGATAACCGTGGCACCTACCGTAGATGAAGATGTTGTTGGACTGCACTCTTCTTGTGTTGGTCTGGGGCATGCAGTGGCCGTGGGCTGGTGTGGTCCACAGCCCCAGTCTGGGGCATGCAGTGGCTTTGCACTGCTGTGGTCCACAGCCCCGGGCTCCGTGGTCCCTGACCCTGAAATCCCATCCGGTGCTGTGTCACCTTGGGCAAGCTGTCTCCTGAGGGGAAGGGAACAGGGAACAGCCCTCCCCGCATGGCCTCCCCAGCACCACCCACTCCCAGGACCTCCAGTGTTGACCCTGCTGGGGGTTCCTCTCTCCTGGGGGGACCTTGTCCCAACAAGAGGGCTCCATGGGCTGCAGGAGGTGTCGAGCTATTTTCTCTCCTGGAACTGGGTTGCTGGCAGCTCCCAGAGGCAGGAGGAAAGGCTCAGAAGTGCCTTCATAATAAGGAGTTGTTGACGTGAACTTTGGACAGCAAACATTGCTTACATTTCCTTTTCCGTTTTGATGTGTTAATGGTGTGCGGCAACACCGTGACACACGGGGATGCGGGTGACGGGTGATGCCCCCGCAAGGGGGCCATCCACCTGTTTGATAATAAGAAGGTATGCTTCTCTTACTGCAAATAAAACTTTTAATGGTTTTCTGCCAGAAAGACCCTGTCCTTTATGTAGGATACATAGAGGATCATTTGGCAAAGGATTGGGGATTTGGGGTTAAACTAAAAACAAATTAATTTCATTTTATAGCACTCTGAACCCATTTGAGTTAATTATTCATTGAGAATTTGAATAGCACACACTGTTCTGACTTCCAATTTCCCCCTAATGAACGGCATTTGCTGTAATATGACAAAACCCTGAGTCTTAGAATTACTGGGTAATGTGGAAAAAGTCAAAGTTGGTTCTCTGTTGTTTTGCTTTAAGGAAATTATATTATTTTACAGCCACTTAGTTTTCTCCTTTCCAATAAGAAAAAATGCTTTCTTACTACCTGAAAATTAGTGAAGGTCAAGAGGACACAGGCTGCAGTGCATTAAAAGCCACCATCAAATGTGGACGTGGACCGAGTTTTCCCCTGTTCTCTCCCACCATCAAATGTGGATGTGGACTCAGTTTCCCCCTGGTCTCGCCCATCATCAAATGTGGACGTTGACCCAGTTTCCCCGTGTTCTCGCCCATCATCAAATGTGGACGTGGACCCAGTTTCCCCCGTTCTCTCCCACCATCAAATGTGGACGTGGACCCAGCTTCCCCCTGTTCTGGCTAACCATCAAATGTGGACTTGGACACACTTTCCCTCTGTTCTTGCCCACCATCAAATGTGGACACGGATTCAGTTTCCCTCTGTTCTTGTCCACCATCAAATATAGATGCGGACCTAGTTACCTTCTGTTCTCACCCACCATCAAATGTCGATGTGGACTCAATTTTCTTCTGTTCTCGCCCACCATCAAATGTGGACATGGACTCAGTTTCCCTCTGTTCGTGCCTACCTTGCCACCATGGCTCATTTCACAGTCACTCAGGAAAGGAAGAAACATTATTTTTAATAGGCATGAAGGCAGTTGTTTTTAACGTAAGGAGCAAGACATCATTCCAGCAATGGAAATTGCCAGCTGAGTGGGTCTGTGTGAGGTTTGGAAGAAAAAAAGGATTTTACCTTCCCCTCTCTGTGTGTGCCCACCTCCCCCAGTTGAGAGTCACAGATTTAATTACTTTAATTTTGAGCTTAAAATAATTTGACAGCCTAACAAAAACTACTACAGTCCTATAAAATTCTGCTGTGTGTTTGGTTTTTCAGTTGCTTTTCTGAATATGGTAAATGAATGCATTATGAGTTATTTTAGTAATTGCTGTAAAAATTAATGTATGTTATAACCAAGTGTTATAAAGTTAATTTAGCACCAAAGTAAAGCTAAAGCTGCATTGATTTCCCACTGTACTTGTGCATAACAACGGCTCCATGAGGCAGGCGCTGTGACCCTGCAGTCTGGTGGGAGCAGGTGCCACCTGGCTGGTGCGGTCACTGCCCATCCCCTCTTGCTACCGGGCAACTTTGCAGTTTCCAGGCTATGCGGGAGTTAAGGCGGGTGGTCAGTAAGTGACGGTGGGAAGTTGGGTGGTGCAGGTTGGCATGGGGTGGAAGGAGGCGTGGAGAGCCTGGGGAAGGCTGGACAGCAGCTCCGGTACCTGCACAGGGGGGCAGGGTGAGGCGGCACCGGGCAGTGAGTAGCTCCTGGAAACAGCCCTTGGGGTTTTTATAGACGAGTCTGTCTTCAGCTCTGCACCCCTTTCCTGCTGAGTCCGGGTGGAGGGTGGAGGCGTCGAGCGCTTGTTTCTCCAGGTGAGGGCCCATCGGACACAGCCAGTGTTTCCTGGAGTCCCCTCACCTGGGAACGTGCCCCTGCTCTTTTCAGAACAAAACAAATCTTAGTTAAACTTGACACATCACCTTTCCAGAAGGTGTTTAAGTCTGTATGCCTGTTAAGTCACCTAACTTTAAAGAGTAATGATCCAATATGCTTCTTTTTAGGGGAGAAAACCTAGCTGATTTAAAAGAAAAAATCAGAGGTTGGGGTCGCAGCATTTTGGAGGAGACTTGGTTTATGTCCTAGTGGGCAGCAGTGTTTCCTCAACTGTTGTGTTTGCTCTATTATTACATTACAGAGGTGACACTTCAAACACAGGGAAATGGAAGACAAAACAGCCCCTCCCCATTCAGAGATAAACGTTATCAACATATTCATGCACTTCCTTCTGCTGTTTTTGCTCTTCACTTTTTATTTTAAGACCACGTTCGTAGGATGGATATGTAATTGTTTATGGTGACTTTAAAAGCACCTTTCTTGCTAAAAAGAGTATTTTTTTCAGTCTGGAAAATTTAGACAACAAGTGTTGTTTAAAAATTAATTATAATACCACCATGAAGTCATCAATGTTTTTATACATTTTCTTGGTCTCTTTGTGGACTTAATATATACAATTTAACAAATTGGAAATAATGTAATTTTATGCATAAAATGTTTCTTGGCTTTAGAGATGGAGCAGAGAGGAGGCACAGGGCTTCCCGCTGGCTGAGGTCCTCCCAGGGTGTGACCAGCAGCCTCCCAAGTTTAGGGTCTGCACGGAGTAAGATTTCTAAATTGCCTTACACCACAAGCCCTGCAGCCACGCGACCCTTTGATAAGGGGGTGTACTCTGATAGATTTTTCAAGACAAGAGTTTGCTGGATCTGAGGCTGTTTCAGCTGCTTCTGGAGACGGCAGCTCTGGGACGTTTGTGCCAGCTCTCCCTCAAGACACCACGGATGCCACATCCTCATCTTTTGGAATCCAGTGTTGTAGAGGAGAAGTCTGAAGCCAGTTTGATTTTTGCTTCCTGGTAGGAAACTGATGTTTTCAGGCTTTTCCCCTTTATTTCCATAATGAAGATGATGTCCCACCTCATCTAGAGGTGTTTTTGTTACTTTGTGGGGAATGTCCAACCCTTATGTGCCCCTTCAGGTCCTCAGTCCCTTTCTCAACTTCCTCGCAATCCTCCCATCTCATCCATCTTCACTGTAATTCTGTTATTTTTTTCATTTTTGTGCTCAATTTCCCATGCGACTTTTGTTCTTGTTTCACAGATGCCCGTGCCAAACTTTATGTCGGAGGCTCGGGGGCCGTGTTTTATTCTGTCTGCCTCTGCATGTACTTTTGAGAAGTGGGGTTGGAGGTTGCCCCCCAGGTGCTGTTTCAGCTGGACCTGCCTAGACTCTGTGAATTGGGGGCGTCGAGCAGAGCCCATGTGGCTCTATGGTGGGCCGTGTTGCTGAACCGTACGTCTGAGGTTTGGGGGCCATGTTTCATTCTGTCTGCCTCTGCATGTACTTTTGAGAAGTGGGGGTGGGGGTTGTCCCCTGGGTGTTTCAGCTGCACCTGCCCAGACTCCCTGAAGTGGGAACGTTGGACAGAACCCATGTGGCTCTACAGTGGGCTCTGGTGCTGACAGAGCAAGAAGCCGCACTCCCAGGACGTGCTTGCAGCTGTTGGCAGGTCTGGGATTGTGACAGGATGATTTCCTTCTCTAAAATACATCTCAACTGTTATCCAGAGGGTTGGCTGTAGGCTTTCAACAGCTTCACTCTTCTTAGTAACCAGGAGACAATTCACTAAACAGAGTTACTCTCACGGTTTAATTAGGAATTTCTGCGAGAGGCTGGTGGGACAGCTCCCTCTGCAAGCCTCCTGCAGCCTCCCTGTCCCCACTCTTGGGCCCAGCCACCTGCATTGGTCTGTGGAGGCTGCACATTCTCTGTTCTCCTAAGGGGCTCCTGGACTTTGGGGCAGCCTTGGTAAGCTGATGTGTAACTCCCAGTCTCTTATCTCTTTAAGTAAGTAGGTTCATGGAATCCTGATCTTCTAAATTGTTTCATCTTTGTAAAACAGCCACAGTTTCCTAAGCCACCTTGTGTCTGAATGTGAATCACTTGTTATTTTTCACTGCAGAATGAACAGAACTGGAATCATAAGATTTAGAGGGTGATGAAAAGACAGAGGTGAGCATATTCCATTTTCTCACCTTTTCCTTACACTTTTTCCTTAAATGCACCCCTCATATGTCTGTGAAGTTCTTCCCAATTCCATAACGTCACTCCATCCTCAAGTGGAACATTTGTGAACAGTAACAAGTATTGATGTGTACACCTCTGCAGCCCAGCAGGAATTAATGCTTTTTATTTATGAATGGATGGTCATCGGATGGCCAGAGGGATTCCCTGTGAATTGCGGGGGTCCTCATGCCTCCTTGTGAGTGACATGCACAATGGCGAGGGCTAGGGAATCTCAGTCTCTGTGATTCGAGTAGTGACATCGTTTACGCAAGGCAGGTGGATGACTCTTTGAGCTTGGCATGCTCGTGGGTGGCACAGCACAGCTGACATGGAGTGGGGCAAGGGCTTGTTCCACGAGTCTCTGTGCTTTTGTTGTTGTTGTTGTTGTTGTTGTTTTGAGATGGAGTCTCTCTCTGTCACCCAGGCTGGAGTGCAGTGGCGCGATCCAGGCTCACTGAAAGCTCCGCCTCCCGGGTTCACGCCATTCTCCTGCCTCAGCCTCCCGAGTAGCTGGGACTACAGGTGCCCGCACCACGCCCTGCTAAATTTTTTGTATTTTTAGTAGAGACGGGGTTTCACAGTGTTAACCAGGATGGTCTCGATCTCCTTACACTGTGATCCACCCGCCTTGGCCTCCTGAAGTGCTGGGATTGCAGGCGTGAGCCACCGTGCCTGGCCTGTTTTTGTTTTTTTTGAGACGGAGTCTTGCTCTGTCGTCCAGATTGAAGTGCAGTGTCATGATCTTGGCTCACTGCAACCTCCACTCACTGCAACTTCTCCCTTTCAGTTCGAGCAATTCTCTTGCCTCAGCCCCCCTAGTAGCTGGGATTACAGGCATGTGCCACTATGCCTGGCTGATTTTTGTATTTTTAGTAGAGACAGGATTTTGCCATCCTGGTAGGCTGGTCTTAAACTATTGGCCCCATGTGATCCGCCCGCCTTGGCCTCCCAAAGTGCTGAGATTACAGGCATGGGCCACTGCACCCGGCCCTGTGTTTGACTCTTAAATCTTCTTTTTCTTTTTAATATTTCTGTTTCTGGACGGCCACTCAGTGGATATGGAGGAAGAGTTCACAGATGTCCATATTACATTTCTTTCTTAAATTAGCCTCCCTTGAACACTGCTATAGGGTACAGACGCATGAAGGGCTGAAAGGGTGGTTGCGTCCCAGGAAGTGTGAGCGTGGAGCTGGTCTGTGAGACCCCAGTGCCGGTGAAGGCACCCGTGTGAGATGGCCTGGGATGGGGATGTGCAGAGCCCTGACCGTGGCACACACCCTTCAGCTTTGATGCTTCAGGCCATTGCTCTGGTCATCAGTGAGCAGAAGGTCTAACAGCAGTGATATTTATCACTAGCTGTGTTGACCAATGTGTTAGGAGGGTGAACCTGTTTGACTTAAGCTGTTTGATGGGTTTGCATTTAAATAGACAACTGGTGACCTGGTGCCTGGACGCTTGCTCTGTGACCTGCCCCACGTGGCTTCTCCCTCTGGTATGCATTAGATGAGATGGGCGTGTTTAGGGTGGTGTGGCCCTAGACTGCAATGCATTAGAAGTACAAACCCTGCCTCACCCCAGATCTGCCCCACCCCAGTGTGACTTTTGGAGGTGGAGGCCCAGCATCCTTCACCTGCCCTCCAGGTGGGCCTGAGGATGCTGAGGTTTCAGAGCGCTGCTTTGCTAGCACTCCAGCAAGTCCTGCTTAAAGAGGCCAGGATCTGAAATGGCAGCTTATCAAATTGTATAGCAGAAAAATAGAAACGTTTCCTTAGAATGGGTGTAGGAAGAAAAATGATTTCCTTCACCATATCTGGAAAATATTTGGAATTATTAGTGGTCTCCTGTATTTCTTTCTTTTCTTTTTTTTTTGATACAGGGTCTCACCCTGATGCCCAGGCTGGAGTGCAGTGGTGCAATCTTTGCTCCCTGCAACCTCCGCCTCCTGGACTCAGGTGATCCTCTCACCTCAGCCCCCTGAGTATCTGGGACTACAGGCATGATACCACACCTGGCTAATTTTTGTATTTTTTTTTTTTTTTTTTTAGAGACAGGGTCTTGCTATTTTGCCCAGGCTGGTCTCAAATTCAAGCATTTGTCCTGCCTCAGTCTCCCAAAATGCTTCTGTACCTCTGACCCAACAAGGAAGGACAAGAGGTGTGAGCCACCCTCCCGGCCTCCTGTCTTTCCTTGTTGGAGCAGGGATGTGGAAGCACTTGCCGCAGCTGACCTGAGTATATCTCGTTTTGCTTTGTTTTCCTCACGGGTAACCTGGCAGTGCTGTGCACCAGTGCTGCTGGCCAGCTGTTTTTTGATGGACTGGCAGAAAATCAAACAGAGACCCGGGTTCCTTTCTCCCTGGGTACTGACCAGGTGGGAGAGGAAGGACGTTATCTGAGTATCATCTTCATGAGGGCTGGTGGGGGAAATGTCAACTTTAAGGTGCCTGGGATCTAAGGCATGGAACCCAGAGTGCAGCAGAACATAGGGGATGTAGCCTTGGGAGCAGAGACGTGCGGGCCGGTGCCCTCTTTCCTGGCGGGTTCTGAGTGCAAGAAAAGGTTAGTGAACCAGACGAGGTCACGGAGCAACCTGCCAAGACCTGCCTGGATGTATGGCTGGCGTCTGTGCTGGCCCCAAAACTGCCCATTTGGGGATTCCTTGCAGTTTCAGATCCACCTAGGGGTCCGGAGAGCGTCCAATCCATGACCTCAAAGAACGAGGTGTTGCCTTGAGATCCTCCAAGGTGAGGGTAGGAATTTTTTTTTTTTTTTTGCAATTAGCCATAATTTGTTGTGAATGATCTTGGACCTATTTTCCACTTCTTTGTATAGGAAGAGAGACAGAATAAAAAGTCTCAATGTGCCAGATGCCATGCAATGAAGTCGTGGGGTTAACATTGTTGATTATTATGTAACATCACGTTAATTGGAACATATTCACACGTGTCCACAGCGTGTGTGTGTGCCCAGTCCGATGAGCATGTTGGGTTGGGGTCGCTGCTGGTTCTTGCAGCCCCTCTGGGTGGTGCTTTCTCTGTGACTTGCCCAACACCGTTGCTGCTGCCTCTGTTGGAGTTCAGCCTTGACCGGCCTTGCTGCCACCAGGTTCTCGGAGCCTGTGCACCCTCTTCCCCCCGTGCCCCCACTACCCCGCATGCACCTTCTTCCTGGGGCACACCCTCGTCTCCTTGAGCACCCTTGTCCTCCGTCCTGTCCACCCGGGGTCTGCTGTGTGTTTCTACTCAGCCCATGCCTGCCTCTTGCTGTGAGCTCAGTTTATTGAGGTGCGGTGAGAAACCAACAGAGGGGAGCAGTGTCCCAGCCTGTCAGGGCAGGAGGGAGCCTTGGGCATCTCTTCCGCAGCTCTGGCGACCCACCCTTCGCGATGTAGTGCTGGGGAGAGAGGTGAGTTCTAAAGGTAGGACCGCCGTGATTTCCTGAGTCTTAATTACCTAATACTGGGTCATCTGCCATGTCGCCTCATCGAAGGCACCTCTAGAGACAAAGCAAAGCCTCTGGTGGCCGTCGGCGGGGTGGCCATGCCTGTCTGTGGGTTCTGTAGAACCTACTCGGAGCCCCTCCAGCCGTGGGGATGTTCAGGCACTTGCCGCCTGTGGGAGGTGTGCGTTAGCCGCGTGGTAGGTGCGGAGGCCTGGAGGGACAGGCACAGGCCCACAGGCGTGGTGAGTGTGGGAGATTTAGCCGCCTGGGGATGTGTGGAAGGACAGGCACAGGACCACAGGCGTGGCGAGTGTGGGAGAAAGTGCACAGAGTACCCAGCAGATGCCGTGTGGTCAGCGGAAGCCGTGAACACAGGCCGGGCTCGGGAGACACATTTGGAAATACACTTTAAGCAACATCAATGGATAATGCTGCGATTTGGTTTCCTCCCGTGGTCCAAAACACATTCTAGAGATGCCGCTGCTTTGTGTGTACCTGAGAAAAGGGTCTAAATGTATTAGGGCCTTGATGTAATCTGTAAGACAGGCACAAAATGCCTATCTCAAAGAGGCACTGAACAAGAAAGCATGCTCTATTCAGTGCAATGAGAATGCTTCATTGTCATAAGCAAAGTAAAATGCCTCCAAGGCGAGCTTGCCATGTGTTTAATGACCTTGGACACGAGCCTCCTAAACCTGCCAGAAAGTGCTTCCAGCGTGGCTTCATGCAGTGGTTTCATGCAGTGGCTTCAGTGAAGAATGTGCATATGTGGCTGATACTGAGAGCTGCGCAGCACCCTCCTGACCTGACGGGTGCCCGTGTGTGGACCGTGAGCCGGGCAGCACCTTCCCGACCTGACGCATCCCCATGTGTGGACCATGAGCTGGGCAGCACCCTCTTGACCTGACGGGTCTCCTTGTGCCCATTGTGGGACCTCCGTCAGTCAAACAAGTGACACACGTCAAACTGAATGCAGGGAGGAGGGTCCAGGATTGCACGCAGGCTCCGTGTCTCGTTCTTCTGAGGCCTTCTGGGAAGCCAGGAGGGCAGTGGGGTCTTTTGTGTGTTTCCTCCTGGTGGCTGAGAATTTGTAGCAATGGCTTTTTGCAAAAGGGCCCGGAGGCGGAATCAGAGCCTGTCTTGGAAAGGATGACATCTTCACGGGCACCTCTTTCCGCCTCTCCAGTGCTCCTGTGATTTTCAGTATGTGCACCCTGCAGACTTCAGCCTGTTGGTGTCTTGGGGGAAGAGATACCAGGATTGCTTCAATGTCTGTAAACCTGAAACAGGAATTTCTCTGCATTAAGTTGGTCACCAAAATGGGAGGTAAGTGGAGAGGGGAAGGAACTTCTTGACCTCGTCAGCCCTTTTCTTGAAACTCACAGTCAAACTTTGTCAAATTCTAGATGATGGTGCTTCAGGCGATGCATTTATGTATGTTATGTCTTGTTTTCTGAGTATGGTGCTTCAGGAATTTAAATATTAAGGTGAAATTGCCATGCACAGTTGAATTGGCACCATAATTTGACTCTCTGTAAAGCCTTTTGGTTTCCTGTTAGAGTGACTTACCATTTTTTGAGTTAACTGAAGCAAACTCTGCTGTCAGCACGAAGGAGCCACTGTATAGTTAGGACGTCCGATTAAATAGAATTCTCCTAAATAGAGTGTGTTCTTTTCATAAATTTTAAAAATTCATTTATTCATCAAACACATATTGAGTACTTATCACCCTGGTTGCTAGTCACTGTTCATATATATATTTTTAAGGAATTACTTCCACCTAGCTCTGAAATAACATTGCATTTAGAATTTAGCACAGAGGTGATTAAGCATGAACTTTTCTCAGCAGTCTTGTTTTCATTTTTACTTGGGAACATGTTCTCAGACTCGGTGCCCAGCTGACATTACCGTGCGTTGCCCGAGACACACACCTGGCGGGGCTGTGTCTCTAGGGCTTTAGAGCAGGAAGAAAGGGCTGCCAGGTGTCTGGCCCTTCCATGTTTCCCTGGGGGAAGTATTAGGCCTTGGGCAGGAGTCTTGGCTTGTCTTACTGGATTAGCTGGTGTCATTCAGTAGCTCTGCCTTGGTGTTAAGCTCTGGACTGACTCTGACCTCTGAGTGGCAGAGGAGAGGATGGTGATTTAGAATTAGTCGTGCAGACCGGGGCACCCAGCGGGTCTCGGATAAAAAGTGGTGGCAATTGATCACTTGCCTTTTTGGGAGAACTGTGTGGATTGACTCAGACCTCTTTCTTTTCATTTTATCTTGAGACTTTGTAGAAGCAAAAATGCCTTTAAAAAAATTAAATGATGGGCTTTTGTAATGTTTGTGTCTCCCCAAGATTCACAAGTTGGAATCGTCACCCGCGAGGAGATAGTGCTAGGAGGGGGAGCTTTGGGCGGTGAGGAGGTCGTGAGGGTCTCATAAATGGGATTTGTGCCCTCAAAAAAGGGACTACAGAGAGCTCCTTCACTCCTTCCACGGTGTGTGGACCCAGTGAGAAGGCGCCGTCTATGAACCAGGAAGCCCTCACCAGGCAAACCTGTCAGGCCTTGACTATGAACTTTCCAGCCTGAGACTGAGACTGAGAGCTGTGAGAAATGAACTTGTGTCGTTCGCCAGCCCCTACCCAGCCTGTGGTGTGTTGTTAGAGCAGCCTGGGTGAACGAAGGCAGGTCGTGAATTTTCTATTGTACTTTCTGGCTTCAGATACTTGCTAGGGAGATGTCACCATCTTACCCAGGTGGGACTGTCTGGAATCAGACGTTCCGTTATGATTTGACCTTGCTCTTGCCCCACGCCTGTGCCATTCACACCTCCAGGTGTCTCGGCTGCCGGCGGCCCCTCCAGACGTTTCTGATTCGGTGTGTGGTGCTGGTCGCGGCCGCGCCGTCAGTGACCAGGAGTAGGAGCTCGCGCCCCTGGTGAACCAGCAGCCTCACCCGGAAGCTGCCGAGAAGCGTTTGACAGAAGGTGATCGCGCCTCGAGACTGAAACTTCCTGTTTACAGGGAATGGAGGTGCATAGTAGGGAATTTAATGATGGCCCTAGAAACAGATGCCTCTGGGGTAGGGGATATTCTGCAGGAAAATGGCCCCGGACTCTCGAAAAGTGAAGATCACAGATAAAAGGGATGCGAGGCTGTTCCTGACGAAGACGGGGAAGGAGAGTCACTCGGCACAGTGTGTGGCCAGGATAGAAAAGACGTTTTCGGGACGATTGTGCTACCTGAACATAACCTGGACAGCGATGCTCTGAAATCGTTCTTGTCTGCCGATGATGGTACTGCGTCTGCAGAGGGGCCCTTATGCCTAGGGAATGTGTGCCTGAGGACTCCGTGAGGCAGCAGGAGCCTCTCACTTCAAGTGGCTCCAGAGGAGAAACAAATCTGTCTCTCTGTCTGATCTACAGAGAGAGTGAGAAAGCAAATCTAACGAAATGTTAGCAGTTGTTGGAGCTCCGTGTGGAGAAAACTTGACCACTCGTTGTACTGTTCTTCCACTTTTTAAATATGTTAGAACATTTTCATAATGAAATGGTGGGAAAGTAAAAATAAATCTGGAAATTAGAACGGAAGTGAGCCCAGCCAAGCACTCTTGGGTTCAGCCGGGAAGAGCCAACGGTCCGTTGGTGTTCTCTCGACTCGTCGTGGGGATTTCCTCCTCCTGGGTTCACCACCTAGTTTTCCTGGTGATAGTTATTTTATACATAGCTATGAGCATAGGTGATACTGAAAACACGTTTAGTGTGGTTTGTCATTAAGAATTTGGAGAACTGGCTACAGAAACCACTTGTACAGAGTTGAGATGAGCACTGCCTGCCTCAGCATCTGTGGTAACAGCTTCACTTGGGTGCAGAGCTTGGCAGAGGTTTGAGTGACTCTGTCTCGATGGTCCTCTCTCACAGGACAAGGTTAAGCTTCACCACCAAGGGCCCTGTTGAGCCTCTGGGCTGGAAGTAACCTCCCCCGGGCTGGTGAGGCAGTCTCTGGGGGCCTTTCCTGACAAAGCCCCTCACTGAGCTGCAGTCTGGCCACCTCTGCCCTCGCCTCCCCGACTGCAGGGTCTCGAGGTCTTACTACCTCCAGCCTGAGCGCCCAGTGCCCAGGGGCAATTTCCCGCCTTCCCTGGGGGCTCAGGATGCCGGCTCCTGGGGCAGTGTCCGCAGCTGGGCCCCTCCTCCCGGGCTGGGGGTAAGGCTGGCCACGGCCTCCTGCTATGTCCCACTGGCCACTTCACCGCAGCTGCAGCCCACACTGGGTGGCCGCTCCTGCTTCTGTTGGATGTGGAGATGCAGGCCTTCACTGAGGCTTCCTGGCCTCGCCCCTGCTGGCCCCAAGGCTGTGCCACTTCCCCCTGCCCAGCCCCTGGTCTCTGTACAGTGTCTGTCCAGGATGTCTGTCCATCCGTCCTTGACATTCTGTCCACAAGCAGCCACTGTCATCCTAGCTTGTGAGGGGCGAGCAGAGCCCAGGTGCGGTCGACGTGGAGATGCTGATGCCCTTCAGTGTGCAGGGAAGTGAGTTCCTTCATATCTACAACCTCTGCGCAGCCAGCTGGGAGCTCATCCCATTCACAGGTGGATGTGCCTTGTTTTTTGGCCCAATCGCCTGCATTAACCCAGAAGAATCTCAGTTCTCTGCTTTCAAACACATACGCTGGGACATGAACACTCTCACCCTGGACGTTTTGTCTGAATGTTCAGTGCCCAGGCTCTTAAGTACACAGGCGGCCCCGGGTTTTATTTGAAAGCTTTGATTGACTTGAAGGAACGTAGAGGCTGCTGAAATCCTGGTCATTTTGGAACAAAGTATTTTATTAACAGTTTTCTAAAAGAAAGAAATCATTAAAAAATTGATCCCTGTTGAGGTAGAAGGATCTCGTCCTCATGCTTCTCAGTTCCTTCCAGAATCAGCTTCCAGTTCAGCTGCAGAACAGGTTCTGGTGGTGGCTGGAGCAGCCCAGGCAGGTGCCGTCGGGTCTGAGTTCACACTGGCGCCCATGTGGTCTCCAGTTACGGTGTGGGCCGTGGGGCCTGAGTTCACACCATTGCCCATGTGGTCTCCAGTTACGATGCTGGCCATGGAGTCTGAGTTCACACTGGTGCCTGCGTGGTCTTCAGTTACAGTGCTGGCCATTTGTGCCTTTCTGGGAAGTTAGAAGGAGGATCATTTCATCACCTCTCTGTCCTCCCACACCTGATCTATGCTGGGCCACCGTGAATTCTTCCTTTTAACTGTTTCTCTCATCACGGGCAACGCTGGTGTTCTGTGGTCCACGTTTGCCTTTTCGGAAAACGGATTCTGTGTTGCTTTATATAATCACGTGGTCTCTTTTACGAATTTCGCTTTTCTTTAAGAAAATAATCGTGCTTTTATCTCTTCAATCTCAACTCTGGTCCCTGACACAGGCTCTTGCCAGCTCGAAAATTAAAAGTAATCTTTGATTATACTTAATACTTTCTAAAGTTTTCAAAAGTTTATTAGCATGTGGGTTACTGAACATTGACTGTTTATTTAATGGAAAATTACATTGTAAGTAGAGTATTATAGTGAAAATGATCTTCTGATTTTGTTAAAATATTCAGGTAAAAATATTAAAATGACTTCGCCAAACTTCATGCCTGTGTATCGTGAAAATATTAAGCTGCTCTCTGCTCCCGAGAATGCATGAGTAGAGTATGTGTTTGAAAGCGTCATTCCAGTCTTAAGTTTTAGGTATTCTTAAAGGGGTTGGCTGGAGAAGTGACATTTAGCATTGAGTGAACGTTTGATAAAGATTTGTCTCGATATAAAAATAGTTAAAAACAATCTTTAGTGTTTCCTGTCAGGGTTCACCCATTAAAGAATGGTCTTGTAAAAAACTCATCGAGAGTGTCGGCGCCCAGAGGTGCTACCTTGCCCACAGTTGTGTCATCTGTTGTCACCAGGCGACACGCCCAGCGTTTAGCTGCACGTCAGATGTGGCCACGGGGCCACAGGACATCCCTGCGGACGGATGTTCTTATGCAGATTAATGAGGATGGAGACCGCTGCAGAACTGTAAGCCCCCCAGGGGCTGACGGAAGCCTGGGAACACCCGAGACACCAGAGTCGCTGCTGCCCTGGGTGGAAGGAAACCTGCCCTGGAAGATGGGAAATGCAATAAGGAGAAAGTACCAAGGTACATGATGCTGTGAAAACGGAGATGTTTTAATTAAATTAACAATTAAAATCATTTTAATTATGTGAATTATTTGAATTCATGTTAGTTCTTTTTAGGAAATTAATACTTAAAGCAAGTTTGTTTTCTGAATTGTTGGAATTAATTGAGTCAGCACAAGAGTTAGCATTGATATCTGACCCTCTTCCAGGGTTGGGGCAGAGGAGATGGGGGCAGAGGAGATGGGCCTCCCACCGGCTTTCCCCTGGAGCTCAGCCAGAATTTCCCATTGAGGAGCCCTCAGCTACCTGAGAGCCAGGAGCTCTTGCAGAGAAGCCACTGTCGGCATGCCGCCCGCTTTGATGGCTCTGCTCTGCCATCCCTGCGCTCCAAGGGCCGGACCCTGCCGCTGCCTGTGCCAGACGGGTCTCAGGGAGGTGCCAGTGAGCGGGTATGCATGGCAAGGCCTGGGCATCGCTGTCCGTTTTCCGTGGCTGCCGGTTTCATTCTCTCGCTGTTTGTCCCCTTAGCAAGACTCATGAGGTTCCTTGAGGACAAGACCCCCTCCTGCCACCTGGTCTGTTTCCTGAACGTTCTCTGCACTAGCACAGCCCTGGGATGCAGCCCTCGGGAATCAGGGTGTTGGCCATAGTAGGGCGGGTCGCTCTGCTGGGCACCACGATGGATGTTAGCTGCTGTGCTTCACTTTGTGGACACGTTGAAGTACAAAAGTAATTTTAAAATTTCACCATTATTTCAAGACAGCTGAGAGCCTATTAGCACAGAATCCCTGGTCTGAATGAAATCAAACAGTTCTTATTAATTATTCATGATGCCATGAATATGTAGCCTTATTTTTTATAATTACCAGTCTGTATAATTAATCTTTCATTTGGTTAAAGTACTTAACAGTAAGTAGAGCTGTAATTTCAACTGTTTATAAAGCATATGGAAGAATGTTTAAATGTTTAATTAGAACCATTTTTTTTAGTTTCATAGAGAATTTTTTTTCTTGTCAACGAGGATCTTTAATTATTTAAACCAAAAGAGGAAAACAGACCAGAAAAGAAAAACAACTAGTAAAGCTCGGAACTGCGAAGGTGGCATCATTCCGTTAGTCTCGGGTTTTGCTTCCTGGATTTGTGACGTGGTCAGAGTCCTTGTCTTTGATTTCCTAACACAAGTTGTTAAAGTTGGAAGTGAGTGTGAAATTGAGTTAGTCTAGCTTTATTCTTTCACGGATGAGAAGTGAATTATCTTCAGCAAGGTGGGTGCAGGCGTGGTCCCCGGGGGTCACTGTGGTGAACAGGCTGCTCTTGTGGGGAGCCAAGTTCATCATCACTGGGACAGAGCCCAGGACACTTCCCCGGCTGGCCAGCCTCTTCCTAGAACCCCACACATTGCAAAGGATGGAGTCCAGATCTATACCATAAAGAAACGAGGGTGGTTACAGAAAGCACCACGATCTCAGCTGAGTGGCTCTGAGCACCCCAACGTTGGGGCACCTCAGCATCATGTGTGGCTCAGGCTGTGCCCTGCAGGGAGGCTGGCCCGATTGAGCTTCGATCTCCACCCTGAGAGTGAGGGCTCCTTCCCCCAGAGTGAGTTAAAGCATCGTGTGTCCACCTGTGCAGTGGCTGGTCCCAGTGGCCCTGGAGGGCTGAAACCCTGGGTCTTGCCACTGGTCCGGGGCGTCTATTTCCCCTTCCTGCAGTTCCTGTGTCTGTGTGTCCAGGGGGTTCCGATCCTTGTCTCAGGACCATGGGTGAGGGGTCAAGTTCACCCGCTTTGGAGCTGGCCCGGATCTTGGTTCTGTGGATCCTCGCTGTGTGGCTCTGGAGCAGTTCTGTCCTCAGGAGAGGGATCCTTACAGCCGCCTCTTGGGGCCATGAGGAGAATTAATAGGACGACCCCCAGGAAGCTGCTCAAAGCCCTGTGCGGGGCCAGTCCTGTGTCTCCACCAGTTCCTTCCCTCTGTGCTCCCCCCCACTGTCACATCGCGAGCCTTTATTTCCTTTTCCTTGGACCCAGGCAGCGAATGCTCTGCTGCCCTTGGCAGCCCCTTCTCTAATCTGTCCTCAAATCACTTCCTGACGGACAGCCCTGACTAGCCATCGGCGTGTCCAGAACCCCACAAAATAGAACCCAACTTTCCTATTAAGCTGTGCAGAACTGTCCCAGCCCCACTTCCCACAGGTTGGCCTCATTCGCCATGGGATCCGTGGTTCTCACCTGGGGCTGGGGGTGCCCCTGGCATCTGGTGGGGAGTGTAAGGGATGTCCCTCCAGGCCCAGTACAGTCCCCCAGCCGGTGGGCAGCAGACAGCAGCACCCAACCTGATGTCCCTGTGGCTTCTGGTTCCCCGAGGCTGGCTGTGCTTTGCTGCCTCTTCATGCCCTCTCTCCACCTTCGCTGTTTAGCAGTGTTCCATCCATTAGAGCTCAAAGCACTGCCTCCCAGCAATGCAGCCCGTTCTTCTGGCCTGCCATCTGCCTGTGCCCCGTGGTCTGTACCATGTCCTCACGGGCCCATCAGAGCAAGTCTCCCAGGGATGGAGAGGTTCCTGTTTGTGTCTCTGTCCCACCTTCTCTGGACCTGGCACCGTGCCCTTTGCCGACAGAGGTCTTGGGTTGATTGTCAGCAAAGCAGACAATCTATATGGCTCTAAATGGTTGTGAACATGCTTGATTGGGTGATTTTAAAAATAATTGGATATGTAAGCATTTGAGTGTGACACAGGTGGATTTTTGGGCTAATGGTCTTGTTCTTCAGGGAGTAACCACAGGTCCATCCACAAGGACCATTTCCAGCTGATTTATGGAACGCTGTTCTACCTGGTTAATTTTGAACGTTATCTCAGCCTGAGAGGTAGGTCAGCATGCGACGAAGATCACTGGTTTGAATCCTTAATCTAATCTAATCCTTAGATTGAATCCTAATCCTAATCCTAATCCTTAGGAGCTGCAGCTTCCATGCCTTCGTTTCTTCCTTGGTTAGGTAGGGAAGGTATGAGCTACCTCAGAGTTGTGAGTGAGGCCTGTATCGAGTGAGCGATTTAAGTGACAAGGACTGCACCCGGAGTGTTGGTATTTAAAGACCTTTAAACATCACGATGCTGCATTTTGGTACCCAGGTAAAACAGCAAAGTTATTTCAGATGCAGACACAGACCGTCGGTGAGGTGGGGGGCTGATGGCAGGAGGTGGACCACCGACCCTGTAATGAGGGCGTGGTCTGTTCGAGGCTGAACGAAGTGTACATCACTGCGTGTACCACGGAGGTCCCCTGGAAGGGTCCATGTGGCTGAGCCGTGCGGTCTGTCCATGATGTCTGTCAGGAGCAGAGCTTTCGGGTGCAGCCTTGCTCTTGTGTGCACGGCCCTCAACGGTCTCAAAAGTCTGAGGCTTAAAGCAGGCTTGGGGTTTCCTTACACCTCCTGGACACCTAATTTGCCTGGCAAACATGTTTTTCTTGGGTGTAAAGGTGAAGGAGTGGGTGACTCTGGTGAAAGTGTACTAATTACTGCACTCTGGGTCAGTGGCGCTTGGTCGAAGACACTATCTGCCCTGGGTGGACATCTCTGGGGTGGTGAGAACCGGTGGCTGGATGTCGCAGTTTTGCCCAGAGGATGCAAATTTTTTCCTTTTTCCTCAGTAACAACACCCTACTTTGTTTAGGGAAGCAGCACACCCAGCTGAAAATCCAATTGTCTTGCACGGCGGAGCGGCTGGTGACACAGGTCCAGATGCTGGGATGCTGATGGGGGTTCCTGGAGTGGGAAGTGTCAGGAGGCTTTCCCGACCCACAGCAGCCCTGGGCCCTTGTCCAGCCTTCTTGCCTGGGGCATGACACCTGGAGGGAAAGCAGCTTCGGGGGCCCAAGGGCCAGAAGGCAGAGTCCTGGCGTGTGAGGCAGGCCTGGGCCAGGCTCCTCGGAGGATGTCACAGACCTGCTGCCCATGCAGGGACCACCCACCTCTGAGCCCCATGCAGATTTTCCTCCATAGCCGAGTGAAATCCTGGTGTGGTGAGTGAGGCAGTCAGAGGCACCTTTTGTGGAAGGAGGACAAAGCTGGAGAGAAAGAGGTTTTCCTAAAGGCACAAGGCGCTGATTGTGCGTTAGGGATAATTCCTAGGAGTGTGGTTGCTGGTGGGTGGAAAACTGTAGCCAGAGAATAAGTGGGAATGGCCCTTGCTGGTACTTAACGGATTTGTTCACGAATGATCTGAACAGTTCCAGTGAAAAGAGCATTTCGGACACAGAAGTTTTCATCCTGCCTGACAATCAGCGTGACTGTGGGCTGTTCCATCCTTCTTGGGCGACAGTGAGAGGGTCTCAGGCCCTTCCGGCCCTGTGCTGGCATTTCCCCAGGGTGTATGCCCCATCCCGAATAGGCTGGAATGCCTCTGGGTGCAGCTGAGCCTCTTGAAAAGGGAAGAGACATGTGATGTGCTCTGGCTGAACAGGAAAGTGAGGGAGGACAGGGAGAGGGGCCTGGAGGTGAGGAGGATGGTGAGCAACACTGGGGAGAGAGGACGGAGGGTAACACCAGGGACAGGGGGACGGAGGGTAACGCCGAGGACAGGGGCATGGAGGGTAACGCCGGGGACCGGGATGGAGGGTAACACCACTTCTCCAGGTGCCTTTGGGGGATGGTGCCGCCTCTCTCACCCCAGAGTGAAGCCAACAGGATTCTGTCCCGAGGAGCCCCAGAGCCTGGCAGCTGGGATTGGCCCAGTATGAACCACCGTTCACTGGCTCTGCACCCTGGGACAGGCTCCCTGGGGTTTCCACCCTGGTTTCCCTTCTGGACAGTGGGACCCTGAGTATCCCCGTCCCAGCTGCACCCAGAGCCCTGGACTCCAGCGTGTCATAGGCACTCGTTAGCGTTTCTTTTGTTGTGGTCTGTGGACGAAGTGGCTCTCTCTTTGTGTGTTCACAGCCCTCCTGCTCACTTTACCTTCTGGGAACACTTTTTACAGAGCTTCGTATGTGGGGAGGACTCAAGTGATTAATCGAATATTTCATCAGGTGCGGTTCTTCTGTTTCCCAGTTTTGACGTAACATTTGGTGAAATTTCCCGGGACTCCTGTGGTCAGCCTCACGGTTTCACTCTATCACTTTCTAATGCAGTATTTTTGGGAGTCTTTTAAATTCAGCGCCACCACTTAAAAATAAGTTTTATAATATGCAGTTTCAGGTTAATTCTTTACCTTTGTGTCTCAGGCAGTGGCTCCCCACCTGTGAGTTGTCAGAAAGGTTCACGCAGTTTTCCAGGGCGGCCTTTGCATTTACTGGAACTATAAAGAGCTCGTTCCTGCTTCGGAGGCGATTGACACGCAGTGCGCGTGAGGCTGTGCGTGGCTTAGCGTCTTCTGCAGGCTTAGAGGTCACTTTCTGTTCTTCCCCAAGCCTGCTGCACTGTGCCGAGTGTTCACTGCGGGCAACGGTTACGCTGTCTGGCACAGGCCACCGAGGCCACAGGGCAGGTTCCACGTAGCGAAGCCTGCAGAATGGCAGAGCCCGGCCTCCTTGCCGCCCTTCACGGGGAGCAGAAAGCGCAAGCCTGTGATCAGAGCTGTGCTAGCCCAGAAAGCCTCTGAACAGGTTGAATTGAGGAATCTGCTCCTACCAACTGCCCATGTTTAGGATGTGTTTGAGTTTTTGTGATTTTTCTTGCACTGAAGCTACTGGACTGGCTCTGTGTCACCGTCATGGGTCTTCATGTTGCCCCGACGGGAAACGGCGGGGGTGGAGGGCTACACAGAGGCTGCGGCCCTGATAATGAAGGGCTTGTTGCCTCTTGGGACAGTGAGTTCAAACTCTTTGTAATTGTCAGCACAAAGAGTGACCCGCTGAGGACACGGCTGTAATACAGGGTGGCATGGTTGATTGTCATAGCTGATATCAGGTACCTGCCTCTAAAATGACGGTACCCGTAGTGTGGCTCCAGGAGGGCAGCTCCTGCCAAACACACGTGCTCCTGGGCCCTTGCAGACAAGGTCGTGTTGCCAGCCAGGCCTGCAGCTGTGAGTGCAGAGGAGTCTACAGGGCACCGAGTGCCTCCCTCGTTTGCTTGTGGGGCCCAGCCCTCCGTCCCTCCCGGTCCCCAGTGCGGCTTCTCCCAGGATTCTCCCAGCCCTGTGGACACCTCCGTCTTCACAGCTTCTGTAGTTTTCTCGTGGGCGCCCCAGGTGGGCGCCTGGGCAGGGTTCGTGTGTTAGTTGAGTTCTCTCTAGCCAACCCTGGCTCATGGCTCAGCAGGTCCCTTCAAATGAGTCAGGCAGCTGTGTGCCCGCATGTTCAGGATACTTGTCAGGGGCCTTCCTCAGAGCAAGACCGACGCTCACCTCATCCTTGGGACTTTGGAGCCCGCCCTGGAGAGACTCTAGCCAGTCCAAAGGGGCCGTCCGGGTCCCGCAGGCTGGTGGGAGTGACTTCTGAGCCACTCGAGACCCCACTTTGTGTTCCTACACACCACAAAGCCACTTAAAGTGCCATGTTCTGGTGCCGTGTGCCTCTCCAGTGTGCCACACAAGCCCGGACGGGGATCTGAGCGGGCGCTGCCTTCCTCAGGCTATGCTTGAGTTTTGGGGCAACTGGAGCACTCGTGGCTGTGATGATCACCGCTGTCTGGGCTCCCCTAGAAGGTCTCACCCGCAGCCTGAGGGCCACTTCGGCAGCCACCGAGGAGCCGCCAGGTGCGGCGTTGGTCCCACTCAGTTCTTTTCGACTTTGGTGACAAGAGGAGACAGCAAAACTTCAGCTGGGAGCCCCAGGCCTTCTCTGCTTGGGGCCCTGGGACTGAGATAGCACAGATCCTGCCATCCACGTGCTGGGGGCCCCGCCGTGCGGCTCCCTCCTCTGATCAGGGGCCACGCCCTTGGGCTGGGCAGCTCCGGGTTCTCGCACTCAGGGGCCCAGGGAGAGTCCTGGATGCAGAGAGAAGGAGAAGGGTGGCGGTTTGAGCCCAACTGTGTTGGCTTCATCTTCTGCCTCCTGTCCCTAAATACATTTGCAAAGTTTTCCAGATGAAAACTCAGAAGGGATTTTTAATGACTGGAATCTGTGAATTCCATGGGAGCCAAGTGTGTCCACCTCTTTCACCCACCTCATTTCTCCCCGTTGGGGCTGATTTTGGCAGCGTTCAGAGGGGCATGGACTCAAGTGGTGGTGGCCAGCCCTCGGCCCTGTGTCCCTCTCCTCCTCCCCTCAGCGCCACAGCATTTCGGTGTCATCCCCTTCCCTGCGCGCGTCCTCATGAAAACCAAGTGCGGCTGGAGGGAGATGCCTGTGCCCACTCCCGTGACCTTCCCGGCCAGCCTGGCTGCAGCAGCCTCTCAGCAGGCATCTTTCTGGTGCTGCCTCCGTGCCCCTCCCATCACTTGACGCTCGTGCTCCTGAATCTTCACGCGTGTACTCTGTGCATCCACCTCACGGGCTCCCTGGGAACGGAGACCGTGTCTCACACCGGTCAGAATGCTCTTCTCTGTCCACTGAATAGTCCAACACAGAATCATTCCTCTGTGATTATTTATGCCTTGTTATGTAGAACTGGAATAAAGAAAAAGTGAATTTAGACATTACAGCCATCAGGTTGAAGCTAGGTAATTGCATTAGGGAATTAAATGAGAGCATTTGAGCTTCTTGAGTTCTAATTCCACATCTTCATATCCCCGTCACCCCATACCCAGTGTCTAACACAGCCTTTGGTCTAGGAGTTTCTTGATAAATGCTTACTGAATTGAACTGGACTGAGCTTAACATTTCCACGTCATAATTCCTAGTCAATATCGGGTATTTAGTCAAATAGAGTCAAGTAGAGAGAGGCATTGGCCCATCTGGAAAAAGGGCAAGGCATGGTGCTTTAGGCCCAGGTCCCCAATATCAACTATGAAAATAAAACGTTGTCATCTCCAATTGCAGCCCTGTCCTCAGCTCGTCACTGTTTATGCTAACAATTATAAACAGCTTGAACTTGCTGTCCTGAGAAGCAACACATCCTCCATTCTCTCTGCAGTGCAGCTGCCTTGGTGGATGGAACATGCCCCTCCTCCCTCCCTCCCCCTCCTCTCTCCTTCTCCCCCCTCTCTCCCTCTCTCCCCCCTCCTCTCTCCCTCTCTCGCCCCTCGTCTCTCCCTCCCTCCCCCCTCCTCTCTCCCTCTCTCCCCCCTCTTGTCTCCCTCCCTCTCCCCTCCTCTCTCCCTCACTCCCCCCTCCTTCTTCCTGTCTTCTCTCACCTTTCTCCTCCCACCTTCTCTCCTGGGCTAGGGGCAGAAGAGAAGAGACCTCCGGAATCTTCTGCTTCATTCAAGCAGCTTGGGGGCAGCATCAAGTGCTACAATTTGGCTGCCCCAGCAGGTGCCTCAGGGCAGCCTTTCTAATGGGAATCCTGGAATCATGTCTTTCCTTAATGTGTCCTAAAGGCTGGAGGACATGAAGTGAAACAATGCTCCATGCTCAGTCCTGTGATTTTGTGTATTTATTGGACTTAATTTGAAATTAAAATAAATAATACCCAAGGTAGAGCATGAAAAAAAAGAAAAAACAGGCTATGGTGTTTGAAAAACAAACAAAACCGTTTGGTTTGTTGGTTTGTTCTTAGACCTTCAGAGGCTCCTAGGTCACACGTTTCAGTTTCTCAGCGAGTGACATTCTCGTGTCAGCCTCTTGTTTGATGATGTCAGCCACAGCAGAAAGAAGCACTCCGTAGGCCCCGTGCTCAGCACATTGGCGTGAGCTTCTGCCGTCTTCTGTTCATGCTCATCACAGCTCTGTGCAGTGGGCGTCCTCCTGATCCATGTGGGAGAATGGAGGATGGAGGCGGAAGGGTGAGTGACGGCAGGATCACATGAGGGGTCTCTCCCGAGGTAGGGAGGGGAACGGGCCCAGGACCTCGGTGCCCATCGCGTCCTTCCTCCTCCTCCTCTGCCTCTCTGTGACTGTTTGACTCAGGCTGCAGGGACAGACATGAGTATGTGCAGAGCGTGTGTGCACCCCTGGGGGTGTGTGCTCATATTGGCAGAGAGGGATGTGAGCGTGTACAGAGCGTGTGTGCACACCTTGGGGATGTGTGCTGGCATTGGCAGGGACAGATGTGAGTGCATACAGAATATGTGCTGGCATTGGTGGGACAGATGTGTACAGAGCATGTGTGCACACCTCGGGGTTGTGTGTTGGTGTTGGCACGGACAGATGTGAGCATGTACAGAGCGTGTGTGCACACCTGGGGCTGTGTGCTGGTGTTGGTATGGGCAGACGTGAGCGTGTACAGAGCGTGTGTGCACAACTAGGGGTGCGTGCTTATGTTGTTTTGTAAGCGGCAAATACGTGGCCCGTTGCCTCGGGCGGCCCTGTGCCCGTGCTGAGTCCGTCAGTGGCCCTCGGTTTGGGGTCTCCATCTCCCCAGACAGCACTCGAATGGCTTGAGGTTTCAGATTCTTCCTCTCCGGGTACTTGGACCTCCTCAGGACCAAACATCAGAACCAGCCAACTGCAAACTACAAGAACGTTCAAATGCATCTTCAGTAGGAAAAAAAGGCAATTGGAATAATTTCCCAACATGACCCCGTGGGTAAGCCGTTAGATACTCCAGCCAACAGATTGAGTCACTTTAAAATTTACACCAATTAAAATAGTTGTGAGAGTTACAGAGCTTTACCGCTAAACCTTGAAATAATTGAAGCATTCTGCTCCACTTGCTTACAAACGGTTTGGGGATAACTTTCAGTCCAAAGCAGCAACCTTCTAAATCCAGCTTAGATGCGAGGCTCCCACTGACACAGGAAGAGACAGTGACCCTTGATTATTCTCCTGTGTTCAGATACTTTGTCATTTTTTTTTGTATCCTGATCAGCACTTCTGCTTTTCCAATTCAAACTAAAGGGAGTTTAGTTCTGTTTTGGAGAAGCTGTGGTTAGTGGTTTCTTTTCATGGTTTACTTAATCTCTTAAGTCTGGCACTTACATTTACCCAAATGGACTTTTCTTTAGTACGACGGTGCCATAGCCCAGGGCTTCTCCCTCCATATCTGCTCCCCAAGAGGCCCCCTAGGAATGGGCGCTGGAGATCCAGCCCCTCTCCGTGTGCCCTTTTCTTTGAGTCCAATGTAGGTTTGGCTCAGAGAAGAAAACAGGCCTCCAGGTTAGGTGCCTCTGACTGCTTGCTTGTGAAATGTTTAATGAGAAGGCGTCTTCCAAACTAATTTTACACATTAATAGTTGTAGCTTAAAGTATCACTGCAGTCATAAGAACAAGAAACACTCCCATAAAGTAGATAAGCAGAAAAAAGCCGTAAAAGTTTAATAAAGCGCAAATAAAATGGTGTTGTAAGAATGTACAGTGGGAAATGTTCTCAGTCCAGCCAGATCGGCTGTGGCATCCTCCTGTAAATACATTCAGCCATGTGTGGCCCTGATCGCAATCACTACTGTGAATTGTGATCCAGAATGTTCTTGGGGGCCGATACCTGGACTGTGCCAGCAGCTGAGTCTCATTGGAGGTCACGGCGGTGATGTGCTTAGAGGGGCCATCTGGGCTGAGGGGTGGTCACCCGTTCACTCACCACGTGCAGCCGTTATTCTTGTGATGGAGTTGCACAGGGCCCGGCTTGTCCACCTTGGCTACTTAAAGTACCGGGAACCCAACCGCTGGTGAGTGCGTCCCGACATGGGAGCTGTCTTTTTTATCCAGGGTCCTCTGGTGCTGCAGACCCTGAGTCCACGGGGAGGCACCGGAGGGCTCTACTGGGCCATGGAGGTCCCCGAGCAGGTGGTCACTCATTGTGAAGTGGTCCATGGCCTGTGAGGTTATTCCCGGGGTCTGTGTGAGCGAGGTTAACCAGTTCACAGCTGGGCACTTACCCCTTACGCAGGTGACACTACTTAAAGTGGAATCTCTATTAGCTCGCACGGGCGTGTGTGAGGAGCTGGGAGGGTGCGGAGGCTTGGCCCTAGCACTGGAGCCCGGGCTCCTGACATTCTGCGTCTTCCTGCTGAGGGGCCGTCAGGGCTGCTGTGGGTCCTGAAGACAGTAGGTGCCATATGGACCAGGGGATGCGGAAGCCTCTAGAGGCTGCGGGAGGCGAGGAGACGGTCGCTTCCCCAGAGCCAGCCCTGTCGACACCTCGACGTTAGCTGGTGGGACCTGTTTTGGACTCCAGCTTTCAGAAATGGGAGAAAATAAGTCAGTGTTCAGGGCGCTAACTTTGGGGTGATTTAGTGGAGAAATAGAAAACCAGCCCACGAAGGTGCGCGCATTGAAATGTGCTCTGTCCAGGTGTTCACAGTGGCGTGAGGGGGATGGCATCAGGGTTCGGGGAACTGTGCAGCTTTACTGAAGGAAGGGGGCTCGCCACGCCTTTCCTCATGTAACTGAAGGTATGTATGCCTGCCACACCGCCCAGGAGACAGGGACTAGAAATCTGACTTTATTTCTTATGGGAACCACGGTGAGGGCCGAGACGAGCTTCCTACAGCCTGACCTGGGAAGAGGAATCGCAAGTAGTTTGTGGTTTTCTACACAGACCTGTCCTTTCAGGTTTTGTTAAGTTCTGGAAAAAGGGAGAAGCCAGGCACACCTCGGCGACGGACAGTGTTTCTGGAGGTGGTGCGGCTTCAGCCTTAATGTGGCCGTGTGGTTGGGAGGCTCAGAAACTGCCCTCCAAGAGCACTCATCTGTTCCTTATTGCACTAATACCTCATTTACAGAAATTACAGAGCAGTGCGGGAGGCCTCTGGTCTGGATGGGTTTGTGTGGACCGAGGTCACGGGGTGTTGTCCCAAGTGCTTATCCTGATCTGGCAGAGGCTCTGTTCCCAAGTAATTATTCCACAGTTTCAGAGCCTATATCTGAGTGATAGTCTTTTAACTTTGTTGCATAAAAGTAAACAAAGTATGTCTTGAGGGTCTAAAAATTCATGTAGTAATCATGGCTGTAAACTCATACATGGGGCTTTTGGGATGGAGTGAAAACCACCGTCACCTGGCGTGGACGCTGCGTGGTATTTTTAGTGTGGTGGCCTGCTCGTGCCTTGAACTCTATCTGCAGTGTGAGCAACAGCTGTGTATTTGAGAAATGTGGGCAGGTCAGCTTGCTCCTCCAGGGGCCTGCGGGCGTCCGGGTGAGGGGCCTGGGATGCGGCCATGTCAGTGGGAAGGAGCTTGGTTGTGTCAGCAGATATGTCTGCCTCTACAGGCCTGCAAGCCAACCAGAATCCAGTTTTCCTTTGGCCATCTAATGCCAGAAAAAAATCTGTTTCTTAGAGACTTTCATAATTTATATTAATGAACCGTTTGACCATACATAAAATGTTATAAATGTATGAGGCTTTACAACTTGGCAGATGTGTAACTCACATGTTATGATTGAATCCAACTGTTGAAGATGGATTCTGTTGAAGATGTGCAAACCAAATGCCAGTAGCATTTTGAAAGAGTATTTTGGAATTTTAAACACAGAGTGGGACAGTGCTGGGTCTCTGGGATGCTGGTGAGGTGGACGTGACCTCAAGCTCTTGGAGCTTGCAAGCAGGATTCCTAAATTGTCACACTTGCAGTGCTGGAAGTCAAAGTGGACTTCTGTAAATGAGGTATTAGTGCAATAAGGAACCGATGAGTGCCCTTGGAGGGCAGTTTCTGAGCCTCCCAGACACCGCCGGAGGAAGTGGGGGAGGGGGGCAGTAACCCACCAGAACCTGGACGGTGGAGCAGGGTTTGCTGGTGGCCCTGCGTGGCTGGTCATTACGTGCAATAAGGAACAGGTGAGCGCCCTTGAGGGCGGTTTCTCCCTGCTTCGGAACTGCAAGTGGAAGATGCCTCAAAGTGGGGGGAGGTTGGTGGTGGTCGGTTATCCAGTGGGGCCGGATTTGCTGGTGGCCGCTGCGTGGCAGGTCACGGGGTGGAGCGATAGGTGAGTGAAGTGGGAATAGAGGATGCACCCTCCACAGCTACTGCTGGGAGTTGGCTCTGGTAGCAGAGGGGGCATAGAGGGATTCCCACCAAGGGCAACACGGCTGGGGTCCCACGTGTGCTGGACGCTGATGTGTGGCTATGTGATCTCAGTCTCCACAGCCATCCTGGGAAGTGGGTTCAGTTACCTTCCCATCTCACATTTGAGAAATCTCGGGCTCACATCACAGCTGGGTGGGTTGGAACTAATGTCTCAGGCAGGACGTTGGCCCCAGACCCCAGCTCTTACCACCACCCCCCGCCATTTTCAGTCCACCAAGCTTGTAGAGAGGGGTGTGTGGTGGTGGGGGGCGGCTGAGAAACCAACACAGTAGAAGGGGGGAAGGAAATAAACCAGGCAGGAGACACAGGCAGTACTTGGGAGGTCTACACGGGGTCTGGGTGTGGGGGGCACCTCTGGGCCTGTGAATCCCGTTCAGTGCTCCCGGCTTACCCAACCTTGGCCCTCAGCCACATGCTGTGCGTTTTAGGTGAAATCTCAGTCCCTCGCATGGTGCGAGCATCTTTTCTCCATGGCTTTGCCTCTCCTTAAATCACAGAGTCTCAGTGGGGATGGCGGGGTGGTTGGTGGTCCATGGAATTTGCCCTCCACTTTCCCATCCTTGTCCTGTCCTGTCTGGCCTGTTACCTGAATCTGTGTCTCTTCAGAGCCTGCAAATGAGTGGAGGCCACAGCAGCCCCTCGCTGACCGGCCTCTCAAACTTTTTTATTCATCAGAATCGTGTTAAATGCTGATTCCTAGGCACCCCATTAGACTCTCTATGCCTGCCTGGCATGGGTACTTTGAGGACGGTACAGAGGGTTGCTGGGCTATTCCAGGAGGGAATTTGCATTTGTAGAATGTCCACTGTGGTCTTTCCACCACTCTACTTTCCATGCACACGTGACATTAAACCTGGAAGACCTCTGGGTGCTGTGCTGGTGAGGAAGCCCCGGCTGGACGAGGGGCTGTTGGGGATCGGACTTGATTCCTGGGCTGGGGGCTGTGGGCTTATTCTCTTCAGTGGGCCTGCTGATGGGATGCCCTGAGAAGTTCTGCTGTGCACTCAGGGGAAGGTGCAGAGACCGGCTCAGGAAAGACAGACCATGGATTTAAAAATTCCTACTGGAAAATCTTTTATGAGCAAAGAAATTTGCATCTAACTGAAGACAATCATTGCTTGAATAATTGGTTTGTTTACAAAATTGGTCCTATGAACAGATTAAAGTTTTCATTCATGCCTTGTCTATAACGTAAATAGGAGCTGTTACCGCAACCTAAATTAGCCTTAAATTTTGTATCAGATTGCAGTCCAGATTACAAACTGCTGCTTGATAATCTAATTGATAAAACGGAGGAATTTAGTGCTTGGAACCCAGCGTGAAGAGAACAGAATTGCTTTGGCTTCTCAAAAGCGTGTGACTGAGGGGTGACCTGGGGTGAAGAGAAGTGGCTGGAGTCATTATACTCGAGGAGATGATCTGCTGGAGCCTCTCTCAGCTGTCTTCTGGATAAAACAAAAGGGCAAAAAATGGAAAAATTCAGCACTGAGTTCTTCTATGCCCTGAGCTTCTCATACGGTCATTAATGTGACCGGGCTGTATCTGTGAAGCCTCCATACAGGCACAAAGGAATTAGGCTAGAGTAAGGTGGCCGGCGACCTCTGGCGTCTGGACCGCGTGTCATTTCCTAAAGCCCTTTTGGGTGAAATGACAATCGCAATGTCTGTTCGGAGAAGTGTAATCTCACGTATGAGATACAGATTTTAAATGATGCAGATTTTAAACACCAAAAGTCAGGAAGCTTGGTGGGAGTGGCTGTCTTCCAAGTGGTTTTCTGTGCTGCCATGGACGAGGCGTGGATGTGTCATCTGTTGGTGAGATCCACTGGTGAAAGGGCTAAGCAAACCCTGGAGCTGGGGCGGTGTGAAGCTACATCTCTTCCGGCATCCCAAGTAAATACATTTTGTAAATCTTGTGAATTTGACCCTGACCCTAACCCTGAGTGTTGAAGTCTGGTGCAGTGTCTTGAGCCCTCTTCTGCACTGAGGGTGAGTGACTGTAAGTGAGTGATTCCTCAGTGATGAAAGTTCAAATTTGGCTTCCCTGAGGAAGCCAGACCTCAGTCACCCGTATCTCCATTGTAAGCACTGCGGCCTCTAGGCGGGTGGCTGGAAGTTTCCAGGCCCGCCTTGGAGACACAGCCGTGCGGTGCTTGATGATTTGATAACATCGGCCACCTTCTGTCTAATCACGGTACAAATGATTCTCCTACAAGGAAACGGATCTGGTTTCTTCCCTGATCGTTGGAAGAAGCAGCCCACCTAGGAACTGCACCGTCCTCTGCACTTTCACAGCGAAGCCTGTGTCTGTCTCCCAGGAGTGTCATGTGTGTTGTGGGAATCGCGGGAATTGCCTCTTTAATTCTTCCTGCTTTTGAGGGCTCGGGCAGCTCTGCCTGTTTCACCCGGGACAAGCAGGGGGTGGTCTCTGGCTGCTGTGGGACTAGGGCTTGTGTTTCACCTGGGATGAGCAGCGGGTGGTCTCTGGCTGCTGTGGGACAAGGGCTTGGGGTGCATCATCACATCCGGTGACCTGTCCAGGTGGGCATCATTGTCTTTTGCCTGTTGGCTGAGGCAGCTGTGATGCCATGGGGGTCATGCTTGTGTCACGGCCAACCCAGTTCTTCCTGTGCACCCCTCTCCTGCTGGAGTGCCTTTCCTTATGATGACGTGTTGAATTAGGGCGGAGAATGCAGAGAGGCTCTGGGCATCTCCTTCCCATTCTTATTCCCTGGAGCTGTGATGCCCGACAAGGGAGCCCATAGCCAGAGGCTCCTTTAAATTGAATTAGAATAAAGATTTGATTACATAGCCAAACACATTTGAAAAGAACTTCACAGATTAAATTCCGGATTCAGCCCTTCAGGCCCAGTGGCCACGTTTCGGGGCTCAGCAGCTGTAGGTGGCTGTTGTCCTTGTGTGTTGGCTGAGCAGATTGAGACGTTTCCAGTTCAGCTGGCAGTTCTCTTGAATGGCTCTGCCTGTGGTGAGGGCACCTTGGCTGGAGAGCCTCGTGGGGATCCTTTAGGCCTCTGGCTACAGCCAGGCTGCACGGTTCCTGTGCCTCGGGTCCTCTGGAGGCCCAGATGGATCCCACCACAGAGCCAGCACTGCTAGACTTGGGTACTGTGTGCACACAGCAGAGGGGCACATCTGGGCCTTGCAGGGGCTAGGGTGACTGGCCTCCTTGGCCAGGATCCCGTCTCCAAGTTTTCAGAGGAAATGCATCCACCGTCCACACCGTGCACTAGAGGAAAACTGCAGGCTTCTCTGTGGATGGTGAATTGAGATCATGCAGAGTGACTAGGTTTGGGCTCCTGACCAGCGTGAAACTTGATACCTTTAGGTGGAACCTGACATGCCTCCATATGTACATGGCAAAGAGAATGCAGCGTTGTCAGCTTGAATCCAGATGTGCTCCCGTTTTGAGGTGGAAGGTTCTGGGAGTATTGGCCGTTGGTGATTGTCCTGCCATGGAGGACTTTGAATGCAGACACTGGTTTAGGATAACCCTGGTTTCCTGGTCCTGTATGTGGGCATCGCTGAGTCTCCCGGGCTGGAGGAAAGCAGGGCAGATGGGAGGGTGACAAGAGGTCAGGTGTTTCCAGCTCTGGGGAGTGGTGCCATCAGACGGCTGAGATCAGGTGGCCGGGGAACAAAGCAGGGGTGCATGGAAATGTCATGTTTCCTGGGGCATGGGGAGGACCTGTTGAACTCTATTCCTGGGCAACAGTTCTTCCATTCTCAGGAATCTGTGCCATTGTAATTGAGTAGCAAATTCTAGAATTGCTCTAATTACTTACTGTTAAGTCCCCATCCAAATTACCATGAATTAGCAACAGTGATAACAGTTTGCCTGGTCAAGCCTTGCTAAGAAAAACCAGTGGAACTAGTTTTAGTTGCCTCGAGTTCCCTCCAAATCGGATTCTTTAGCGGCTTATGTCCCCACAAGGCACATTCCAGGCATTCACATCTCAGCTCAGATGCAGGCGTGCATATTATAGAAAATCGCACTGCGCTGTGATTGGCTTGAGCTGACATTCTCTAGGTGAGAGGCGGAGGCCGCGTACCTGTGAGGGACTGTCTGAGTGTCCTCTCATTGACTTGGAGCAGGTGCACATCTGTTCTTCAAAAATTCTAATGGGATGAAATTAGAAATATGAATTTTTAAAATTCACGTGTTACGAACTCTGTTCAGTGATTTCCTCTGAAATGAGAGACTATTTGCAGACGAGGCATTCAGACTGCAGCTCTCCTTAGAACCGTCCTAGACCTCGATGCCGTCCTTTGGCCTCTTCCTGGGTGTGGGGTGTTCTGCTTGAAGCAAAACCACGTGGTCTGTGCATCACTACTGCAACCAGCTCAACGTACACACCCACTGGGAGGGGGGCCGGATCACTTAACATTTTAAATGCATTTAACATTAAACCAGCAAGTCAGCCAGTGCTTTCTGTAACCAAGCTGCCTGGCTCATGGGAACCTGACACTTGACTTTTCGGAAGAGAATACTTGCTTCTGTGGAGTGTCAATATTTGTCTCATTTCTTGAGACTCTGTTCAAAGTGATGAACGTGTGTAAATTAGGACCTTTTTGTGTAAATTGGGCCACAGAGCTCTCTAAGCACAGTCAGGGGAGTAAACGGCTTTGAAAGATGCCGCCTGATGTGAGCCGTGACCAGGCACTTTGGAACCTGGGATCCCATCTCCAGTCTTTCAAAGGACATAGAGGAATATAAAATGCAGATGGGAGAGTTCATATTTTGGGCATCTCTGTTCTTTTGAAATCAAAGTGCAAAGAAAAAGTTTTGCCTTGAGGTCTTACCCCATACTTGTTTTTCTCCTGAGGTTTTAGCATTTTCTTAACTGCTTTTTTCTCCCCTGATCCTTGGGGAACTTCTATCTTCATATCTTCTTAAAAGATATGGTTAAATTCAACACTGAAATTTAAAAACATGCATTCATATTATTTTTCTTCAAACTGATGTATCTGACATTGGTGAAGAACTAACTGGGCGTATTGGTGTATTTTTATTTTTTTGAGACAGTTTTGTTGTGTTGCCCAGGCTGGAATGCAGTGGCACGATCTTGGCTCACTGCAGCCTCACCTCCTGGTTCATGCCATTCTCCTGCCTCAGCCTCCTGAGTAGCTGGGATTATAAGTGCCTGCCACCATGGCTGGTTCATTTTTGTATTAGTAGAGATGGGGTTTCAACATGTTGGCCAGGCTGGTCTTGAACTCCTGATCTCATTTGATTCGCTCACCTTGGCCTCCCAAAGTGCTGGGATTACAGTCATGAGCCACCACACTCGGCCTGGGATATTCTTGATTGTAACTGTAATAGATCCCTTTAATAAAAACAAAACAGAACAACAACAACAACAACAAAAACAGCTGTCTGAAAAGTCCCAAAATTAAAGAGCTCACTTGGACAGGGATTTGGACACCAGTTGAATGGCCCAGCACAAACCATAGTTACATGGGCCACTCGGCCTGTTAGAGCCTTAGGGTATTTGAAGTCATGTGGATATTTGCATTTCTGCTTCTGGATATCGTGTCAGTATGAATTCGGCTAGTGTTTGAGGGCCAGACTCAGATCCGGGAAAGCAAGAGCCCCTGCCCTCACGGCACTTCTCTTCCGTGTGTGTGTTAGGAAAATAGAAAGCATAAGATTTTTTTTCAATGAGCTGGGAAGATGGAAAAATAAGCTTAAGATGTTTACTTGTTTAGAAGAAGGGAAGTGCAAGGAATACTCAGCTTTGCTGCTGCTGAAGGAGGCCCCTGGCGGAGGATGTTTCAGAGGTGGGGTTTGTCTGAGAAAGGTGGTAAGAGGCAAATAGGATGCCCCATCTGGTTAGCCAGAGATGGGGAAAGTCCGTATCCCCAAAACAGCCTCAGCATTCTGGCAAAGGCTTTGGAAAACAAGTTAGTGTGTGGGACCTTGTTGGCTGCTGGGTAGAAGGAAAACACTGCTGGTCCTGAGGACTGTACTGTTCTTACACTGCTATAAAGAATTACCTGAGGCTGGGTAATAAGGAAAAAAAAAAAAGGTTTAATCAGCATACGGTTCTGTGGGCTGTACAGGTTTCTACATCTGGGGAAACTTAGAGTGGAAGGGGAAGGGGAGGTAGGCATGTCTTCACATGGCTGGAAGGGGAGAGAGAGTGAAGGGGAAGGTGCCATGCACCTCCAAACAACCAGATCTCAGAACTATCATGAGGACAGCACTTGGGGGATTGTGCTAAACCATTAGAAACCACCCCCATGAGTCAGTCACCTCCCACCAGGGCTCACTTCCAACGAAGGTTTCGAGTTCAGCATGAGATTTGGGTGGGGACACACAGCCACACCATGTCAGGCTTCCCATTCTTCTCCTGCACATGCTTCGCAAATGGTTCTGTCATTGGTTTTTGTTTTTGTTGATACATAATATGTGTACATGTTTTCAGAGTGCATGTGATATCTTGATTCATCCCTGTATTGATGAAATCTGTGTACTTGGGATGTCTTTCACTTTAAATATTTTCTTTTCCTTATGCTGTTAATGTTCAAGATATTCTCTCCTAGCTGTTTTGAAATACACAGCAGATGACCCACTGCCATCCCCCTGCTGATTTATCAATGGTAGGGCTTGTGCTGCCATTAGGCTGTGTGTTTCTGCCCGTTACGAGCCTCTGCCCATCCTGCTTATGAGTGGGCTCTGCTGGGCCGTGTTGACCACCTACTCTTGGCCTCCATGAGATCTGCTCTCAGCTCCTGCTTATGAGTGAGAACATGCTCCATTTCTTTGCTTGGCTCGTTTGCTTAACGTAATGTCCTCCAGCTCCATCCATCCTGTCGCGGATGACAGGGATCTCAGCTGTGTGGTGGAGTATTGCTCCTGTGTATGTTCGGGCCACGTTCCCTTCATCCCCTGTTGACGGGCTCTCAGGTGATTCCAGACCTTGGCTGCTGTGGATGGTGCTGCATTGAAGCTGAGAGCATTCACTGGCTTTATACTCTGGGAACGTGAGCCACTTTGATGTTCTCAAGCAGCCATTCCCCAAAGTCCTCCGTGGAATGCCGCATTCCTTTGTGCCCATGGCTTCCACTAGGATGAAGAGCTGGGAAGGGGCTTTGAGTGAACCCTTGGGTTTCTGTCTTTAATTGGTACCCAGCTGCACTGACCAAATGGGGGTCCCAGTGACCCTGGACACTACCTCACATAAGGTGCAAAGATGCAGTTAGGTTCTTTTTTTAACTTAAAAAAAAAAAAAAAAAACCCTTTTGACCTGGTTAAGCTATAGCATTATCAGTTAGTGTTTTTCATATTGGAAAGGTGTATATTTTATTTTCTAAGAAGGAAAAGAAATCCTGTTAAATACTCTAACCACAGATTAAATCATGTCAAGGAAAGAGGTACTATTTTGGGGGAAAATTATCCCTTCATGTCAATGATCAAGGAGATGACTTACATTGTTTAATTGAGTTAATTATGAAATCTTAAATGGTTTTGAGAAGATGAGCTGTGGATACTGCAAGACATGAGACTGATGCTGATTTAATGTTAGTCAGCCCTGACAGAATGTGGCTAATATTTAAAGCTTTCTCCAGTATTGCTTGATAGATTGTAAGTTAATGTAAAGATCTGTTTGATGCTTTTATTTTACAAAATATTAGTGAGAAAAACAGCCAAGGAACCACCTTCAACCAATTTCTTCCTAATTTCTATCACTAGAAAAATTTGTCCTGTTAATTCCAGAATTTACTTTTGGGAAGTTCCTGTAAGGAGAGCAGAGGTATTGGTGGTTGAATGGTGACTTGAATTTAGGTGAAGATCATTAAATATTTCATAGTCATGTTTGTCTTGGTGGTTTTAGCAATTTTATATTAAATTTAGAACTGTGAGTCAAACCAAATGTGTTCTTTCGCTTTTGTGATACTCCTTTGTATGACTATACTGGTAAAGAATGATAAAATGTGTATCGGGTATTTTTTCTGTGTAGATATTAGGATTTTGAGGGGAACAAATTAATCATTCTTCTAATAGACATTGTGCTGTGTGTTGGGTCCTTTGTATTTTAGTTGAATCACTCTAATGAGGACCCTTGAAAGTCTGTTTCTATACAAGATCTTTTATATGCTGACTTGTGTTATGCAAAATCCTTCATCCTCAAAGAAGACTAAGCAATGGGTTGGAGGAGAGGTTTAATCCCCCATTAGGTCTATTCCAAATGCCCAGAATTGAATGCAAGTACGAATTATGTTTTTGAAGTGGTGTGTGTGTGTGGGGGGGGGGGTGGACTCCTTTTTAGGTCATGGGAGGGAGGTAAAGCAAAGATCAGATTTGCTGATAAACATTTGTGCATATGCTAGTGGAGAAGTCAAATGACTTGACTGCACCTGCATACTCTGATTTTGGTTTTGTTAGTGTCCGTAGCTACAAGCCTCACCCGCCTCTGGGACTCACCCTGAGGGGCTGTGGTGAGGGTGATTACAGAGTCGTGTGTCTTAGCGAATGGCACAAACGGTCTTGTGGGCCTACTTTGGCTTTGTTTGAATCTGTAGATTGTTAAACTAAGTTTAATATTTTGAGGATTATAAATTGTGATTCTTGTCTAAGAAGAGGTTTCTGTTGTCTCTGAAGACAGGAGCCACAATACAGATGGTCCCTGGCTCACAATGGTTACATCTGTGATTTTTTTTTTCAACCTTGTGATGGTGTGAACTAGTCACACTCAGTGCATTGTTCGGCCCGAGATGGGCTGCCTCTGGATGAACCCATTGTAAGTTGAAACTGTGATGTCAAATGCACTTTCTATTTAGGATATTTTCAGCTTACGCTGGGTTTATTGGAACAGTTTCATCCCATGGTAAGTCAGGGAGCATATATGCTCATAAAAGTAGAGAGGATCTCATAGATACCATGAGATATAATGTCTCTGATGTTATAAAGATACGATGAAAACAATCAAGTGGGACTTGGAAGCCTTGGAGGGACTCACAAGGGCGGCTCCTGGAATGCAAACGTGAGCACCACTGGCTTCTGGATGTGACATCTGTGCCTTCTGCTTAGCCCAGTGGGTTATTGGCTGCTCCCGAGGGCAGAGAGGTCCAGCGTTCCTGTGTTTAGGTGTTTGAGCTGCCTTAAGAGGCTAGGTCAATTCTCACTGGTGTCTTCAGGGCTTTAGGTCTTCTGAACAAGCAGGAGGAAGGACGACTTTGTAGAGCTTTGGAAATCTCAACGGACTTCAGGGCCATCCCCCTTGGTAGGAGAGAGCCCCACTGGAGGCGAGCAGGGTGCCATGCTTGCCTGTGCTGGGCCCAGACGTGTACGGACGTTGTGAGGGCCACAGGACACAGATCGGTCTTGGTGCACAACTGGTGTCAATGGCCACGCAGCATTTCTGCCAGGTACATGAGTGCGGGGACTTGGGTTTTGGGGTGTGCGTCCTGGTTGCCTAGTTGCTTGGAAGACCCCTATTCAGACCCCAGCCTGAGTCGCCGTGACAGGCCTCCCGCTTCACACACCACACGGAAGCCGTGGCGTCGGTCACTGATGCCCACCAGCTGTCAGATGTGCGTGTGTATCTTCCCTGGTCTCGTGATGGGTCTTGTTTTGAGGTTATAGTAAACGTTCAGAGAGGTTTTGGATTTTTTTATGTTGTTTGCAAGGAGGCAGCAGGGAGTGCTTGAGCAGTGAGATCTCCTTCCCAACCAATGCAATTTCAGATCACAGCAGGTAATTAGGGCAGCGGAGCTGTGGGATCACCTACCCAATCAATGAGAATTCAGATCACAGCAGGTAATTAGGGCAGCGGGGTGGGTGGGAGAACCCTGAACTGTGGCTGTTTCTGGTGTCTTGCCCTGCGGACAGCGCATGCTGGGGCCTCCGTGGTCCTCTGTGGGGTGGGTGGAGCACATGAGCTGGGTGCTGCTGGGCTGTGGCTGGCTCCCCAGCCCGGGGTTTATGCAGGACTCGTTCTTAAGACAACTTGGCACCCAGAAAGCAGCATGAGGAGAACGGGTTTATGCGTTTCTGGATCCTTGGTGCTTCCCAGTCTCAGACGCTGTGCAGGCTCTGAGGGGTGTCGCCGGGAAAACTTGAACAGTCGGCCCCCGGGGTGGAGTGGGGCTGCAGCGGGTCTTGCAGAAACTGGAAGTGGGGGTGAGTGTCTCGCAAGCGGGACCTTTCAAATGGGCCCAGTAGGCTGCATCTGTGGAAATGGTGCCACCTAACGCAGGGCTGTGGTCAGCAGGGCCTGAAAGGCTACAGCGGGCTCTGTTTCTGCTGTCTTGAGAGAGTCTCTGCACGGTTTTCCTTGGTCTTTGTCTATTTGGAGGACGCTTCCCCCTTTCTTGGGCTTACCAAGCCTTCTGAGCTGCCTTGTGGAGTATGACAAAGCCCTGAGAAGGTATTTTTGTCGCATAATTATGTTATCCTGGTGGCTGGATAAATGACCTGCAAATGTGGGTGACTCAGTAGCTCTGAGGGTGCTCAATATCCAAGACAGGTGGGAAGAAAATGTTCAGGCAGGTGTCAGAGAATCTGTTCTCTACTTCACACTGGGGCCCTGGTTTGCTGAGCGTCTTCACACTCGATCCAAAATGGGGATAATGAAGTCTCACGGATTTGGCGTCAACTGAGAGCTGCCTCCAGCACAGTCTTGTGTGAGTTACAGTTTATAGGTTTGGTGCAAAGGGCGGGCCTCAGTTGATCTTATTTGTGGTGGTGCTTATGGTGGCTTTTCCGTAAGGAATTTAGACTTTATTAGCTTTGGCAAGGGAATCCTGAGTGATAAATTGGAAGAATGCTTCAAAAAATTCTGGAACCTGCAGTGAGTTTGGAATCTGTATGAAATTGAGGTTTGGATTCTCACGATTTCCTAATGCTACCCCGAAACCCAGTAGTTGAGACAGTCGTAGAGCTTCAGTTGTGCTGCCCCGGTTCCCCATTTTAAAAGGAACACGTTGCTTTCATCTAGAATGTTCTGAGCTCTGAGTGTTGCCGGCGGAGTTTCCAGCTCTCTGCATCAGAGGGGAAGCCAGGACTGCGCTCACGGTGTCGCGGCAGCTGGGAGCTGAACCTGGACCTCAGGCACGTGTGATGCTGACGATTTTCTGTAAACTCCAAGGGTGCAGTGGTCTCCTTGGCACTTTACAGTCTTCTGAAGCTTTTGATGTGTCTGTACTTTATAGATTTTTCAGAAGTAGACGGCCTTTTCCCACACCCTTGGGCTGAGTTTTGTCAGAGGCTGGTGTGTGGGAAGCACCACACCCACATTCTGACAGGGAAGACTCTGGTGTCCAACTGAGGTCAGAGTGGAAATTTGTTTTTCCTTCCCTCCAGTCTGGTCCAGCTGCTCCCTGCTTGGCCAGAAGAAAATCATTCTTATCCAAGTCGTAGGCAAACCCCCGAAGTCAAACATTTGTCTTTTTTCTTTAATATATCCATTTAGTTTTTATGGGATGATAGATGGCGAAGTGTTTTTTAGGGGAAAATTAATTTCTTTATTTACAGAGAACTTTTTGGACAAAAACTGTAATCAAGAAGCTATTTTGTAATAAGATCTAGTTAAATACTACAGTTGAAAGCTCCTTATATTTGATCTTAAACTTGGGTCTGGTATGCATGTCCACATGCTCATGCTCATGACGCCAGGCTCAGCTGTGAACTACAGGCATGGTACACACTTTCTGGTTGCTTTTTTGAAAGTCTTACTGCTTGGCCTCTCTGACTCAAATGTTGAGTTAGGTTGATTCTGTTCAGAATGTTCATCCCTCCATCTAGGGTCCAGTCATCTTTCAGGGAGGAACCATCTTCCTCATCTTTGTCCCCTACAGTATTGTATATTTAATAGTTAAATATTTATAGGTTACATGGGTGACTGATCTGTTCATTAGGAGGAAAACAATGCCCATTTTTACATCATTATAATGGACTTGTTAAATGATTGTTAGTATAATGAAGTTTCCATGGCAAAAGAGGCTTTGCAGATGTGACTGTAACGGACAGTGAGATGGGGGAGGACCCTGGGTTGTCCAGGTGGGGTCTAGCGTCCTCACATGTGCATTGATGAGAGGGAGTACGAGGGTCTGCCTCAGAGGAGGACACCTGAGGATGAGATAGAGGCCAGAGGGCTGTGGGGCTGAGGGCGGGGGTGGGGTAGGGGCCGGAGGGGCATGGGCCAAGGGTGGGGCAGTGGCTGGAGGGGTGCAGGGCTGAGGCCGGGGCAGTGGTCAGAGGGGTGTGGGGCTGTGAGCCAAGCTGCATGGTGGCCTCTATGAATTGGGAGACTCCAAGCAGGAACACAACCTACTGACCCCTTGACTTCAGCCCTGGGACTCCTGACTTCCAGGGCTGAGAGGAGATTTGCATTTGTGGTAATTTGTTGCAGCAGCCATAGGAAGTTAATGCATTGTATCTGTTCTTCACCTCCAAACCTTTGAAAAGTAACCCTGTTGTATCGGCCTTTTGTGTGCCCTAAATTCTAATGAGATGGTTTGTAGGAAATAACGGACACAAACGGTGGCAGAACACAAAGTTGGACAGAAGCAGTGTCTTCTGTGGTTCTGTAGTTTGGGTCTGTGAAGTTAGATTTCGGTCAGAGAGTGTGTGGTCTTGTTCAGCGTATACCTGGAGTACTTGTTCAGAGCTCCTGGGGGAGTGGTCTTTAACACTGTTAGCATTAAAACTTCAAGCACATCAGGGCCAGAGTTCCTGAGTCAGTGTTAGGTGACCTTTGAATAAGTTGGCATGTAGAATCCGCCCACTTTACTAGCATGAAGCAGCAATTTTTTTTTTTTTTTTTTTTTTTTTTGAGATCGAGTCTCGTTCTGTCACCCAGACTGGAGTACAGTGGCTTGGCCTCGGCTCACTGCAACCTCCGCCGCCTGTACTCAAGTGATTCTCCTGCTTCAACCTCCAAATTGCATGATTTATTTTCCTGTTTTATATACTTAGTATATGACAACTCTGCAAACTTTATCAATACAAATGACATGCCAGAACTTATGAGAATCCAGCATTTTCCCATGCAAATTAGTAGTGATGTGGAATTCCTGGCCTGGTTTGGTATTATAAGACGTAGGGGCGGATTCTTTGCCTAATTTCTGTGGAAGTAACAATTGTTAATCACCCAGCAATCTTACCTCCCCCAACAGCTCAGGTGAGGGGGTTACCCCCGCTGTCATGATGAGAGGCAGGAGACTGAGGCTTAGATGAGCAGGTGACACATTACTGTCTAGTTCCACCCACCCCATAGTTTCCTGCCATGGCTCAGCTATCTTCCTACGAGAAAGGACAGACACCCTGGTGCTGGGTAGAATTCCTTGTGAACCCCTTTGCATCCTCCAGGGAGTTCTTGCTTTACGGTGGTGGCTCATGGGAAGGCCTCTGGCCCAGTGAGAAAGTGACTCATGTTGTAACATTACTGTCTCTCTGTCCGGCTGCTGTCGATTGGGTGATTTGTAAACAGACATTTATTGCTCACTGCTCTGGAGGCTGGAAAGTCCAAGATCAAGGCAGTGAAGGTCAAGGCACCTGCACATCTGGTGTCCCAGGGCCTGTGGCATACAGACAGCAGCATCTCACAGGGTCTTGCGTGGCAGCAGGCGTCTCGTTGGGACTCACATGGTGGAGGAGCACTAGGGCTCCTCCACCTCCCAACAAGGACACCAACCCCAGTCCTGAGAGCAGGACCTCCCAAAGGTCCCACCTCTTAATGTATCCCATCGGAGATGGTTTCAGCATGAGGTTTTGGGGACATTCAGGCCAAAGCCATTACTCTGCCACGGTGTTAGAGCTGCATGGCATCATTACTGCAGCAGAGCCACAGCCTTCTCATGTGTATTTGCTGCAGGAGGAAGACGCAGGTGCCTGTGCAAGTTGGGGTTCAGTGCAAGAAGTCGAGACCCTCTGGGAATCTTAGCAGGAGGAACTTAAGGCTTTGAGAACTGACACCTTAGGACTGTAGTTTTCTTCAGACTGTAAAAACCTTGGTGTGTGATAATACTGAACATTTCCTGAGCCCTGTGATCCTGTAAAACAGTGGTGGTTAAGACATTCCCCCTCCCCACAACTGCGCCCCCACTTCTACTGCAAGAAGCCCCTTCCCATGTGGCTTAGGCTGACTTGCGGATGACCATTTACCGAGGACAAGGCCAGACACAGGCCTTCAAACCCCCATCTCTGCCTTATAAGTGATTAGCTAAAGTGCCTGTTCGCACTAATCAATCACCTTCCACCTTGAAATGGTTCTTCGTGGTGCAGTTGCGCCTAGGGGGGTGGACTTGTCTTTGACTGTTGCCTTCCACAGAGGACGGTTAGGGTGGGCAGGAAAGAATTCTCTGCTACAGGTCTGCTTTCCAGGCTGTTTCCAGAAGTGGGAATTCTTGTGCCCTGGAGTCTGGGAATGGATTTCTAGTGTCCCAGCTTCAGGTGGAGTTGAACTTGAGTGAGGCAACCCACCACACCCATCTGGAGCCAGGAACTAGAGCCATTTTTAAAGTGGCAGTTTCTCCATAAGATTACCCAAAAAATGCGCTCAGCACGTTTCTTTCTTTCTCATATGCATTTGGCCATCTAAAATGGGAATGGTGGTTTTTTGAAGTATGGATGTAGTTTTAAATTTTGAGTATTGTAAACCTTAATGTAGCTTCTTAAAATGTTTGCCTGATTATCTGGAGATTTACTAAACCTTTGGAGAGGTAATAATGAGTTGATCTATATGACTTTGCTTTCTATGATGCAATGAAAGTACTCTAATGAACACCTCTGCAGTTGGGTCAGCAGGCGATTGACCAAAAGAAATTCTGCTTTTTGGGTTTCTTTAACCAAACAAGGGAGTAGAGTGTAGGCTGAAGTGGCAAATTCATTTCAGAGCACGCCAGAGCCCTCAGTGATTGAGCAGCCTTCTCAGGTGAACGTGTAATGTGCCGTGAGTCTTGGCAAGCCTGGCTACTGATGTGTGCACGTGACACCACAGAGCCACACCTAGGAAGATGTGGTTTCTGTAACAAGCTTTGGAAAACCAAAGTTCAACTTATTTATCCAACTTTGTTATGGAAAAAGCTTAGATCAGATGGCCAAAGACCTGATTGTTTCATGGTTGAGACATGGTTATAAAATTGCCCTTACTTGGTGCCAATCAGTATTGGTGCACAGTGATACTCCTCCAACCTCACTGAATAGTTTGGAGACTGATATGAGACTGAAAATCTCCTTAAGGTGAAAAGGGCTCTGGGGCACCCGGGAATATCCGCACACCCGTGGCCATTCCCCTATAAGGTGGAAAGGACGGCTGGGTCACGCGGGAGAATCCGCACACCCGTGGCCGTCCTCTTTAAGACGGAAAGGGCTGCTGGGGTGCCCCGCAATATCTGCACACCCGCGGCCATTGTGGCTGTCCCCCTTTCTGCTCAGTCACCTCTGTGTTCCCGCATTCAGGCTTTGGGACACTCATGAACAGCTCGTCCCCTGGGCTGGTGAGGAAGGAGTTGGAGGTTGTTCTGAGGCTCTGTCACTGTCATGAGCTGGGGAAGGCAGTGGCAGTGACCCTGGAGGAGTCTGGTCAGTGAGGGGTCCGGCAGGAAATGCTGAGGCTTGAGGTGGCTCTGCCAGTCGTAACCAAATGTCTTCCCTCTTATTTCCATGATTCCTTCTAGTTCTGCACCTTGCACTGCAGAGTCTCTGTGTGTCTATAAATATACATGAGTTACGATACAGGTGTCTCTTTCCCCTCTGTCTGGTGCTGGGCCCAGGGAGTGAAGTGCAAGACCCCCTTACTGCTGGATGCCCACCAGCACGAGGCACTGCCTGCCCTGCTAACGAATGCCTCCAGCGAGTCCTGGAAGCCTCCTTCTGAGCACCTGGCCTGTTGACGGTATATACGGGAGACAACTGAGCTCCCCTTGCCCCACCCTGAGCAGAGACTGGGGAGGCGGCAGTAGCACTGCCCCCATGGTGCATCCTTGGTGCATGGAGGAAAGTGTGTTCATGCTTAAAACACAGCCCATCCTCTCAAAAGCAGCGTGACAACCACATTTACTTCTGGAATCTTAAAAAAGGGCCCGTCTCTTTGAGAGAAGAACGTAGCATGTATGTGTGTACCTCCTTTTTTTTTTTTGAGACACTGTCCCTCTGTCACCCAGGCTGGAGTGCGGTGGTGCGATCTCACTGCAAGCTCCGCCTCCCGGGTTCATGCAATTCTCCAACCTCAGCCTTCCGAGTAGCTGGGACTACAGGCACCCACCACCACGCCTGGCTAATTGTTTGTATTTTTAGTAGAGACGGGGTTTCACCTTGTTAGCCAGGATGGTCTCGGTTTCCTGACCTCGTGATCTGCCCACCTCGGCCTCCCGAGTAGCTGGGACTACAGGCACCCGCCACCACACCTGGCTAATTGTTTGTATTTTCAGTAGAGACGGGGTTTCACCTTGTTAGCCAGGATGGTCTCGGTTTCCTGACCTCGTGATCTGCCCACCTCGGCCTCCCGGGTAGCTGGGACTACAGGCACCCGCCACCACGCCTGGCTAATTGTTTGTATTTTTAGTAGAGACGGGGTTTCACCGTGTTAGCCAGGATGGTCTCGGTTTCCTGACCTCGTGATCTGCCCACCTCGGCCTCCCAAAGTGCTGGGATTATAGGTGTGAGCCACCACGCCGGGCCGCATGTGTGTACCTCTTTACAAGTCTTGCCCGACCTTTGCATTTAAAAATTATTGAAAAACTTAAGGATGTAACTGACAAGAACTTTATATGTTTCTCCAAGTAAAAATTTGGAAAAGTTAAGTGAACCCATAGTGTGTTTTATTTCTATGAGTCCCACACCTGGATTTTTAAATGTGGGCAAAACATCTGTATGTTCTTCAGCCTGATTTCCTTGGAATCTTGAATGAAACGTGCTGAAGTTGCCATGCGGATTTTGTTATGTGGCGGTGACAAGTGGGGCTGGTCATTAAACAACTGGAGGGATCCCTGTCCTTTCTGTGCTCCTGTTGGACAGTAGGCACCTGCTTGGGTGTTTTCTGTGTGTGTGGACAAGATGAGGACAGAATTTCCAGATTCACACGGTGGTATCTTCTCCCTTTTCTGTTAAAAGGTGTCTTCTGCTGCTTCTACATAGACCAAGTGTTTCTTTCTCTTGCCTGTCTACATAAACGCTGTTTAACAAAAACTGTATTGTAGACATGTGAAGCTGAATTCCACTTGATAAAGCAGATAGAGATGACTGAGTATACTGCTTTGTGGAAGGAAGGTTTAAAATGATTTTTAGCTTTTTCCCTGAAATAGGGAATAATTTTAACTTTTTCCCTGAGATAGGGAATAATGAAATGGGAAAATAATTAAATTTTCCCTTTTAATTTTTAGATTATATTTTATTATTAGATTATTCATGTATTGCAAGGGAAAAAGGAACTAGATCACCCCATGTACCCAAATGAAAATTTAAAGGGTATGGGCGAGTTCATTTGAACTCCTTTAATTTGTTTTTGTTTGTTTGTTTTTGACAGTCTCACTCTGTTTCTCAGGCTGGGTGCAGTAGTACAATGACAGCTCACTGCAACCCCAACCTTCTAGGCTCAAGTGATTCTCCTGCCTCAGCCACCCCAACTGCTGGGATTTACAGGCGTTAACCACCACACACAGCTTATCACCTCTTGGAGACTAGCTTTGAGTTTGGGCATTCACTGAACTACATTTTGGTTAATTCTCAAAGTTTGTCACTGTTTATCTTTAATTTCCTAAAAATCTACATGTATTGTAAAATGCGTTATATGTCCTTAGCATTCACGGATTCCCTGTTAGTGGGGCAGAGACGCAGAAGGGCAGAAGGCGTTCGGACATCATCAGGGTTGCAGTTGAGTGCTTGCCCCGAACACATTGGAGCTCTGGGCTCTGTGGCCCCACGGGGGTCCTCTGTCCACTGAGGGGGCCGGGTTACCTGGAAGGTCCCTCCAGCCTCTGCAATGTTGCCCTTTTCAGGTTAACATCTCATCGTTGTCCTGGACAGCACTGCCTTTCGTTCACTGACCCACGAGTGAACAGCTGGTCAGTGGCCAGTGCTGCTTCCTTCAGCTGGGAGATGGTGATGTGATAACACTACCGTGGAATTTGGTTCTTGGTGTATTAAGGGTTCAGTTGTACGTTTATTTTTTAATCTGCACCTCTGAATTGGTCTTTTGATTGCAAAGAGATTGCTTGTTGGATTTGTTTCTGAATATTTCGTGGATAACAGGAGAATCTTGCTTATCTGTGTGTTCATTTAATGTGTTTTTGCCAGGCATTTAAATGGGTGCGTTAGCCCTTAGCCCACTTTCTGTGTGTGGTGGAGTCATTGAAATCATTTATGTGAAGTCTCTTCTATTAAGGCCAGAGGACGTGGAGTGGTGTCTCCATAAACTAGGGGGAAATGGCATTGTTCTGCCCTCCTCCCTGGGAACGCTGGTGTTTCCAGGTCTCTGAACTTGGCTCCCACACTGGGAGAGTGGCTGTGGCTTCGGGAGCCCGTTTTGTGCGGGACTGACTCCTTCACTTGCTTTATTCCCCACCATCTTTGCTGCTTTATGACGCAGGGATGAGGGAGTTGGGCCCAGGGGCCTTGCCTGTGCCTGAAGGGCCCGATGCAGAAACTCCTCGTGGGAAGGATGTTCCTTGAGGGCAGCTTTTGGAGTCTTTTCCTACTTTTAACTGAGAAGCAGCTATTCACATGGTTCTATTCTGCTAATGTGTTTCAAAATAATTGGTGTAGAGTTGCGAAGATGTCCGAAACACCCATGATCCACTCCGGGCCAGTGACAGGCAGTGTGCTCAGATGCATTCAGACCACATTCAGATGCCAAAGATTCTTGCTTGGTTATTCTCAAACTTATGAGAATCTAAAACGTGAGCCACGGTATAGATTTTCTCTTGAGCCCCCATGACTTTGACTTGTATTTTGGGCATGAATGACTTCATCAAGGGGAAAGAATTTGAGGGAGGAGCCTCTGAGGCTAGCGGGGGCGGGGGGAAGAGGAGGGAAAAGGAGCTGTAGAGGGAAGAGCCAGGCTGGGGCTGGGGCATCTCCCCATGATGCTCCCCCACCCCTGGCGCGAGGCCCCAGGGACTGACTGATTTTCCCACAGGAAACGTGTATGATTGCGTGTCTGTTTTGTGGGCTGGCCATTTGGATTGGGGAAATGTCTGTGTTGTGATTCCTTATTGATTCGAAGGTTGAAAAGGTTTGTGCTCAATACAGGGGTCTCCTGGTGCGATGGGAAATGTGATCGCAGCCGCCTTCGGGGTGGGGAGAGCCCTTGAGGCTCTCAGTGGTGGCCGCTGTTGGCCTTCGCCTCCCTGGGTGAGTGCTGCTCCATATCCGGCTCTCCGACTCCTTGCCTGGCACCTTCCTCGTTGGAGGCCATGATCCATCAACTTTGTCCACGCGTGTCCTGCAAACTAGTGCTGACTGCAGGTTCAGGAGTGGTCAGAGGAGGCCAGAGGAGGCCCTCGTGATGCGAAGCTAAACGTTGAATGATGGCGCTGCTGAGTGCATGAGCCGCGTCAGCCCAAGAGTCTGGGTAGGAGAGAACGGCGGGGTGGAGGGAAGACTGGACAGATGGGTGCTTTCCTCGGCCCCTGGGAGCACGGTCAGCTCCATGCTCAGACCTCCTGGTTTCTCCCACATTGCCATAAATAGCAAGGGAAGGACTCGGGGCACCCAGGGACCTCAAGGGTATAAGCTGTGTCCTCGCGTGGCCCCAGCTGTGGCCAGTGATGTTATTTTCTTTAACCTCAGGCTTATTTTCTATAAAAACACAAAGGGACAGAAGTAGTTCAAGGGCCTCTAAAGACTTACGTAATTGTTAATAGGCCTACTTTTATGCTTTCTTATGTATTAAGAGCAAATCATGAAACAAACTCATTTCTGTTTGAAGAAATCTTTACTGTTCTCATTTTTGTGGCAAGCCACATTGATTCTTTGCTTAGTGAGCGTTAGTGCCCTCCTGCCCAGTGCGGTTGCCTGGCGTGTCCTCGCACACACCTCTGTCCTTTGGTCTCCGTTCACCTTTCCGCCTAGAATTGTAGGAGGGGCGCTGGGATCTTAGGGCTAGAAAGAAACTCTGAAGACCACTTATAGGGGCGGCTTTTAGTCAGGGCTCTCCAGAGAGACAGCCAGCTGGGTGTGCGTGTGTCTCCAGGGGGAGGCTTGCTGCAGGGGCTACAGAGTCCAAGAAGCCCCAGGACCCACAGCCTGCAAGCTAGAGTCCTGGGAGGGTGTGGCTTGAAGACTTGAGAAGCGGAGGGTGCAGATCCCACCCGGGTCTGAGGAGCTGAGACCCAGGAGCACGGGCAGCAGAAGACAGATGTCACCGGCCCGTCAGCCGCACAGGTGGAGTGAACCCAGTTTTCCCCGCCTTGCTGTTTTACTGGGGCCCTGGGTGGATAGGGTGGTGCCCCCCACACCGGCGAGGATGGGTCTCCACTCAGTGCAGAGGCAAACAAGCATCTCACACAGAAATAATGCAGAACCAGCCATCTGGGCACCCCAGGCACGCTCAGGTTGATGCACAAAACCAACGCTGCGCGTGGCCCTGACGTCTGCGTGTTCGCATCACTCCACGCACATTGCTCGGTCATCGTCTCGGTGAGTTTGTAAGCTCGTTGTGTGGTTCTGGGGCTCTTTGTCCCGGGTGGTGGTGGTGGTGATGACAGGCTCCCCACTGCCCCAGCTCAGGTATGGAAGGTGATGGCACCAACGGCTCCTTGTTTCTCAGACACTTGAGCGGGTGCTCTGTGCAGCCAGTTCCACCTGCAGCAGCATCTGTTCCCTATGCCGATTCCATTCGGAGTGTGTGCCTCCCTTCTGTCGAGGGTGCAGCCTTCTTTCAGGGAAGAACTGTGTCCTGCTCGCCTGTATCTCCTGTGGTGTATCTCATGGCTGAATAAGTAGCTATAGTATACCTCGGTGGCTGAATGATAGGTTCATTGGAAGGAAAACTTGATACTTTTTTTTTTCTTTTTGGGATGGAGTTTCACACTCAACGCCCAGGCTGAAGTGCAATGGCACGATCTTGGCTCATTGCAAACTCTCCCTCCCGGGTTCGTGATTCTCCTCCCTCAGCCTCCCAAGTAACTGGGGCTACCGGCGTCTGCCACCATGCCTGGCTAATTTTCGTATTTTCGTTAGAGACGGGGTTTCACCATGTTGGCCAGGCTAGTCTTAAACTCTTGACCTCAGGTGATGCACCCACCTCGGCCACCCAAAGTTCTGGGATTACAGCCATGAGCTACCACACCCAAGAACTTAATACCATTTTTTTTAAAATCATAATGGGCTTGTTAAATGCTTACGTTAGTGTTTATTTTTAAAAATGTTATCTGTGACCTTTCAGCTTTTCATAGCACTTCTCGTGTGAATATTTTAAAAAGGCCCTTTAGTCATGGGGGAGAAGCAGTTATCCCTTTCAGCAGAGGGAGATGGAGGAACAGGCCCTCGTGGGTCTGAGCACAGAAAGTCACCCCAACCTTGGTGCTTGCTTAGGTGTGTTCTGTGTTCACCGTAGCGCATCCAGTCTCATTGTCAGCTTAAAAATAAGCTTTTTCCTCTTTCTAATCAGAACAGTTAGTTTGTTAGCCATCACGTTAAGGTATCGAGAATGATGGCTTTCAGGCCTCAGATATGACACAAGTAGTAAATGCAGCTGACCCTGAACAACATAGGTTTTGAGCTTCGAAGGATCACTTGTGTTAAGTATTTTCCAACCAAACCCTTACTGAAAAAACTTGGCTTTGTGGAGGGCCGACGTTTCCTACATGCGCTTCCATAGGGTGGCCGCGGGGTCCTGTGGATACGTAGATTTGGGTAAACTCGGGGGGTGTTCTGGAATCCATGTCCCTGTGTATACAGAGGGACAACTGCAGCTTTTTAAAAGTTTGTGTCCTGCCTTGTCCTGAAAAGGCTCCAAGGTGGATGCAAAATTGTTTCATTTTTTTGGTTTTCTTGGTGGGATATTGATGTTTATTCTTCAGTGTCTAAAATCCTGAGTGAACAGAGTTAGTGCTTCAGGAACAAAGCCAGTCTGGAAACACATATTGAGATATCCACCTTTCCTTCATGGTTTCACAAAAGGCCATGATCATATTTTATTCGGTTGAACTGTAGGAAACTGCCAATATTTGCTGTTTTTGGCGTACAAAATGGCAAGTTCGTACGATATTAAAAACAAAGGCTTCCTGGATGGGGAAAATAGGAATCGGTAAGAACCTGAAGTTGTCTGTCATGGCCTCTGAGTCACAGGTAAATAAACCTGCGTGAGGGGAAGTTGGCTGTGCAGTATTTTCCTTCTGTTTTGAGACTGTCAGAAAAAGGCCAGTTCCATTGCGTTGGGTCCCTTTGCCTCACCTTTGCTGCAGAGGGGACTTGCCATTATTCCTCTTGTTTCCAGTGCCCAGGAGGCTGATGCCACATAGAAGACCTGCAGGTCGGTGGATGTGAAACAGCCAACGGACACGCTGTGCACCTTGGGACGCATCTGAGAAGTGCGTGCTTGCAGCAGGTCTGAGGTTGAGGGGCGTGTTCCATCTCCTCTCCCTTCTCTGGCTTTGCAGGCCTTTGAAGTTGGTCCTGGAAAGTGAAATTTAGTTAATGCTGATTTAAGCTCCAGGTCAAAGCTGGGGGGCCGAAGAGACCTGCCCTTCACTAGGGGTGTGAAGCATTGGGCCCTCCCATCAGGAGGCAGCAGGGACTCGAGAAAGTCCCACATACCCTCCGGTTCCCTTATGTTGAAATTTTTTGTCCTCGGTCATGCCGGGTCATTTTGGGAGGTAAATGGGGGGTTCACATAGGGGTGTGCAGTATTCTTAGGTGTCAGGTGCGAGAGTTGAATTTGTAGAAGCTGTGCAGATAGGAAAGGGCCTGGCCGGGAGTGCTGTTTACAAGGAGCCGATTTAACGCGAGGTCTGTGCTCTGCCTGGCTCCGTGTCTGACCGGTGTCTCCCAGTCTGCAACAGGACGTTCACGTGACTTGGCGCCATCGTCCCACTCTGTGTAGACGTCTGAGGATCTGTGCGCGGCTGCTCTGTGAGCATGAGTTGTGATAATGAACTGAGAAACAGTGAACAAACCCTGAATTGGTCAGCACTGGTTCCACGGCCACTTCTGCCGTGGTTGGAGTCATTCATAATAAAGTGTGCTGGACTCCTATGCAGAGCTCTGAATTTCAGAGGCCCTTTAACTCGGCAGCTAACCAGCTGCTTCCTTCAGAAGACATTTGAGTCCCCTTTACCTGCCAGGGTGACCCTGGGAGTTTGAAGATGAGTGACACAAGCCCTCCGTGTCTTGTGGATTTTACTGTTCAGAGGGGAGACAGATGTGGATGGTGAAGGAGGCCCTATCAGAGGTCAGGGCATGTCAGTTTTATTTCTTCAGCACTTGCTGTGTTCAGGTGGTGCCCCGGGCCACGTGCAGAGCATCTGGGGACCCTGCCCATGGCATCCCAGGCACAGCTAGCATCTGGGCCATCTTCATACTTGGTCTGAGTTTTGGGGAAGTACCGAGAATGGCTTCTGCCTTTGCTGGAGAGAGTTGGAAGTCAAGGCAGCCCTCCACAAGATGATGATTGCCAGCTGATTCCTCAAGAAAGAGAGGTGGTCCCCATATGGGCAGAGCAGGGCAGCATGCGCAGACCTGGGTGTGGGGTCTGGGGCATGTGCATCTGAGTGGGGTCTGCTGGGAGACAGCAAGGGTGAGGTGTGAAGGCAGTTGGAATTTACAGGATAAATTATCACTAAGGCGATGCTGGGAAAACATAAAATTGGGACTCTCTGGGGTAAACGTGGACTTAGGGTGACCCTGGGCGTGGGTGTTTTCAGGCTCTGAAGGCAGAGATTTAGGAAATTGGGGCAGAGATTTAGGAAATTGGGGCAGAGCTGAGCCCCAGACGAGGATGAAGACCACCCTTGGGATGTTGAATGAGACAGGGGTGGAAACCCAGTGAATGTCGTAGGGTCAGTCCAGCAGGAAGGCAGCAGAGGAGACCGCTGTCCTCAAAGGCCTCGTGGGGCCTGCCTCTCAAAGTGCTGGGATTACAGGCATGAGCCACTGCTCCCTGCCGACACTTTTAAAATTTCTAAGCTACTCTCTCTCGTACCCACTCCCGTATTTTTTTTTTTAAGACCAGGTTTATGGCTATGTTTTTTCCAAGGAAATCAAACAGTTATCTGTTTGAAGTACAAATAACACCGTGTTTAAAAACCGAAAATGCCAATTTGCATAGAAGTTTCCAAATACCCAGTTGGTTTGAGCCTTGCATTGCAGTGTCACTACCTGCTCTTAAATTTCTCCACGACGTATAGTGAGGCAGGGACGGCTCGTACGTCTTCAGGTTTCGATTCTACTCACTTGGGCTATATTTTCATTTATTTTGGCACACCTGTGGGTGTGGCAAGCAATGCCAGGGTATTTATTTTGAAGCTTGTCCAATAACAGTTGGGAAGATTTTCACATTTTTAGAATTTTCATAGTAATAGTTATAATTTACAAAGAATTTAAAATTGTGTAGTCATTATTTTGCTTTTTTCTAGATGTGCCCAGAAACAGGGTTGCTAACTCTCATTCTACATCACAGGATTCAGAACAGTACCCTTTTGGAGCAGATGCCTGTAATCGAGGAATTCCACCTAGTCGCTTCACTTTAAACGTGTTTAAAAGGTTTTCTTCATCCTGGTTGGAACCTGTGGCTATACTTTGTTTTCACTGCTGAGGAATATTCCATGATGGAAACCGTAATTCGTCTGTTTTTCATATCGGTGGACATTTGGATTATTTTGGGAGGGTGTGTGTGTCTATTCAGCCTTCATTGTTTCAGAATTTTTTGTAGAAGATAATGTAACAGGGTAACATCCTCTGCTATGGAGCCAACACGAACCCTGATTACAGCCACACAGACTCTCACACAGACTCTCAGGCCTTGTTACCAATGCACAGAACCATTTTCTTAAGTCGAAACACAGTAGCAGAACCTGAAGCCATGTGAACGGGTCCTCTGATCTTACACATGGAATTCACTTTTTATTACTATGTCTGCTAATTAGGAAGCATATCAATTATACAGAAAACTGAGAATGTAAAATTATATATTTATAACAGAAAAAAATTTAATACCCCAGAACACATGGCTATGTTTTTCCCTCATGCCCCACCACTGTTTTCTTTGCTTGAAATGGGAAATGACACTTGAATGCGGTTTTCTAGAGACTGTTAGACTGGCATAGTTCTTCAGAGACAGAGGATTTAAAGCACATGGAGAATTTCTGTTTGTGGAATGTGATTTCCCGGTCACCTCATTCAGGCTGCCGCCGCCTTCCCCTCTGGCCGCCTGCACCGTGGGACATCTGAGGAGGTCCCTGTTTCATCCTCTGGAAATTCTGAAAAGGAAGGAGAGGAGGGCGTGCAGGGTGTGGTACCTTTGTGTTGGTCCTTCGAGCTTTTATTTAGAGTCTGGGCTACCTTGGTGGTTCCTGCCTTTATGTCCCTAGCTTGTGGCTTCGTCCTTGTGTCTAACTCACAGGCAGACAGATGGAAAGGGAAGTTGTATTCAGCCAACAGCTTGATCTTATTCTGAAGGCTCAAATCAACTGGGTATTTGGAGACTTGTGTGCAAATTGGCATTTTTGGTTTTTAAACACAATGTCTTATTTGTACTTCAAATGGATAACTGATTCTCTTGGAAAAAATATAGCCATAAAGATGGTTCTTTAAAAAAAAAAAAAAGGAGTGGGTGTGAGAGAGTGGCTTAGAAATTACACCAGTAATGGTTGTGCGTGGTGGCTTAAGCCTGTAATTCCAGCATTTTGAGAGGAGGAGGCAGGTGGATCCCCTGAGGTTAGGAGTTCCAGACCAGCCTGGTCAACATGGTGAAACCACGTCTCTACTGAAAATATGAAAATTAGCCAGGCATGCATGGTGACAGGCACCTGTAATCCCAGCTACTTGGGAGGCTGAGGCAGGAGAATCACTTGTACCCAGGAGGCAGAGGTTGCAGTGAGCCGAGATTGCGCCACTGCACTCCACCCTGGGCGACGTTCAGAAACTCCATCTCAAAATAGAAAAAAAAAAACACCCCGGTAACGGAAACCTGACTGCGTCATCTGTGATGGAGATGGGGGATTATTTGATTTTTAGTGACAGGATGAACTGGATATGTTTGCAGTATTGATCTTGACAAGGGAAATGGTGAGAACCAAATGTGCGGCCCAGCTTGGGCCTTGCCGTTGGCAGAAGACCCTGGCGGGCAACAGATTGGAGACTCGGAGACCCAGGGGAGAATTCTCACGCTGTGACGCTGGTGCAGTGTGTGCTTCTGGACTCCTGCTGGAGGGAGCGACCCCTTTGCCTTGCAGGCTTTGGTGCAATGGAGACCTTAGGACCTGCCCCTCCTGGCACACCTGTGGGTGTGGCGAGCAGTGCCAGGGCTGAGGCACATTTAGTGAGCCAGGAATGTGGGTTGGGAGAGGCTGCACATGCCGGCAGGCATCTGCTCCAGCAGCCGAGGGTTTCCGCAAGGGGGCAGGGCATTGGTTTTCCTCCTTGAATTTGGGTGGAGAGGGTGTCCTGGGGTGCTGTGTCTGCACTTGTGTTGCTCTGAGGTCAAGTTGTGGCCTCGAGTCCCTGTCCCTCTGCCAAAGTGAGGGTTTGTCCCTTTTCACGTCAGATTTCCCTTGGGTCTGGGTCTCTAGGAGTGGGGCGCATTCCAAGGGGGCGTGAGCACGGTGGACGCGCGTGGGCCTCTTCCTTTCCCCCCAGCTCCTGGGCTGTGTGTGAAGAGCTGCCCAGCGGAATCGCTCTCCTGCCTGGTGTTTCATTCACCAGAAATCGTTCTCACTGTGGACTCTTGAGTCAAATGTAATCCAGGAATGGAACGTGCTGTTGCTGGATGCCACACACAGCTTCAGGAGCTTAGTTGAGGATTATATGATCTTACCCCACACCTTAAAAGTAAAGACTATAGTTGTCAGGCCTCTGAGCCCAAGCCAAGCCATCGCGTCCCCTGTGACTTGTACATATATATGCCCAGATGGCCTGAAGTAACTGAAGAATCACAAAAGTGCAAATGCCCTGCCTGGACTTAACTGATAACATTCTACCAGAAATAAGTGAAAATGGCCGGTCCTTGCTTAAGCGATGGTTTTTTTTGTTTGTTTGTTTGTTTGTTTTGTTTTTTTTTGTGAAATTCCTTTTCCTGGCTCATCCTGGTTCAAAAAGCTCTCCCACTGAGCTCCTTGTGACCTCCACTCCTGCCTGCCAGAGAACAACCCCCCTTTGACTGTAATTTTCCTTTACCTATCCAAATCCTATAAAACGGCCCCACACTTACCTCCCTTCGCTGACTCTTTTCAGACTCAGCGCGCCTGCACCCAGGTGAAATAAATAGCCATGTTGTGCTCACAAAGCCTGTTTGGTGGTCTCTTCACACGGATGTGCATGACAATAGTTAAGGGGATACTGAAGTCTTTGGCAGCTCCAAGAACTTTTTCAGTTTGTGTCAGGACATTTTAGGCAGAAGGAAAAGCTTGCTCAGAGAATCTTACAGAAATGTTTGGTGCAGCGCCATTAACTCGTGGAATAAATGTGTAACTTTCCGTGGCGGCCCTCTGGAAAGAGATGCACTTTGAGTGCACCCTGGTCTGCTCGCTACAAGAATCGGCCGTGTCACCCCGCTTTCTGTGGGTCTGCAGGTGTGCGTGGTTCATTGCTCTGCACTGTGGCCATGGAAGGGAAGATGATCTGGAACGCTGGCGACAGTTACCAGTGTGTGTTGATGTGTGCTGCTTTCTACAGGGGAGAACATTTCTGTTTAATAAACATCTCATCACGATGATGACTGCAAGATATTTGGGCCTCATTCAAGAGTGTTTCTGGGTTCCTTCTGTTTTTAATCTGCTTTCTAGCACTAGGCAAGTGAAGACATGGAAAGTAAAAACCCATCGAACTTGTAGAGACATGGTGTTGTGTAGGAGCAGACTGTAGCCTCTGGCTCTGTTTAAAGATTGTAGTAAACCTCTTACCTGGGATGGCCAGGGTGTAAATTATCTTGTTTAATCGAAATGTGAATGAGTCAAAGCTGGCGCCTGCATTGTTGATGAAATACCAGATTTTAAGGGAACATGTCAATGTACCATAAGATGCCAGCAAAGTTCCTCGATGAGGTTCGGCGCGGGCTTGGAGGAGCTGGGCCTTAGGTCACCAGGGTCGTCTCTGGGAGCAGATGCTCAGTGTGGGCATTAGTCACTTAGCCTTTCCAGAGCCGAGGAACAGCTCGCTGTGGTGGTTTTGGAACCTGTATTTTGAGTCAGTTTGTCCCACTTGACTCGAAGTTGCTGCTCAATTTCAGACCTTTGCCTCCACCGTGCGCTCGTTTTCTTGTCCCCTGATAACTGCCTCGGTTGCCTCAGCCTGACATTCGAGCCTCGTCGTTCATGGACACAGGCTCCGTGGTGGGGCAAAGGCCGCGACTCCGGCTTGCACAGTTCCGTGCCTCTCACCATGGTTTATCATATCACTCCTGGGACCTCCTGTTTAGAGGAAGAGTGTCCCTTTCCTGCAGGCCCTGTGTGGTGTGGAAACCACCCCTACCTACCTTTCTCCTCTTTGAACTGTACCGTGAAGCTATTTCTGTTCTAGTCAACCGTCAGAATTTAAGGAACAGTGATTTATGTAACTTATCACACGCTTCTCAGCAGTTCTTTATGAATTTCATTCTATTGTGAAATTATTGCAGTTTTCACGGCTATGCTGGTCTCACGTTGTGGCCCTTGGTAACTACCTTGAAATGAATTGCCTTCTCCATTGTGTGTTAAGGTTGTGTCTGGGAGCTGTTGAGGCCTCACCTCTGCTTGGGGAGGTGGCTTTGCTCTCCTGACAAGAGGAAGAATCTTATTTAGAGCATTTCTAATGTGGTTTTTGTTTCCAGACAGAATTACATTTTTCACAGAGACGGCCACTAAAGTCATAAATTATGCTCAGGATGGACACACGGGTCAGCTGACAGAGTGGAGTCCAGAACAGACCCAAAGATGCAAAAGCAGTTCAGTAGAATTTGAGTCTTTTCAACAAATGGTGCTGGAATTATGGGAGAGCTGTATGCAAAAGAGTGAAAACAGGGAGAAATTCCTGTATGAAAATTAAGGTGGACCATAGCCCTGAATGTAAAATACCAAACTACAAAACCTGTAGAAGTAATGGAAATTGTCAAGACCTAGGGTGAGAGCTCTTAGCCATGATACCATGATCCATAATCAAGGAAGAAAACAAGTAAGTAAGACTCATCAAAATTAAACTTCTAATATAAAAGACACCCCTAGGGAATTGAAGAGACACATTTTCGATAGATGGGGAGAAGATGTCTATGAACCATGCAGCCGGCAAAGGACTCATATCCAGAATGCACAGGACTCCCACGGCTCATGACAGAGAACAAACCACCTGACTTAAAAGCGGGAAGAGACCTGAACAGATGCTTCACTGAGAAGGATGGGAGGATGGCCTGAAAGCATCTGAAATGACCTTCAGCGTGACTGGTTGCACCGAGATGTGCACCAAAGCCGCAGCGAATTTGTTCACACCCCTTCTGGAGCGCCTGACTAAGGTCTTCCGACAGCCCAGGTGCTGGTGAGGACAGGCAGTCGAGACTCCTGTGCGATGCTGGGGTTCAGCAGGGTGCAGACAACTTGGCGGTTTCGTATAAAACTGAACTCACACAAACGTGGGGCCCGGTGACCCCACTCCTGGGTATTTACCCTAGAGAAACAGAAGCTGATGTTTAAGAAAAATTGTGCCCAGATGTTAATAGCGCTGTCTATAGTTGCCCAAAACAGGTTACAATGTGCTACAGCCATACGTGGAATAATAAACATCCAGCAACCCTGAGGCCTGGCTGTTGATCACAGGACACCCTGGGTGCACCTCCAAGCACGATGCCCAGGAAATCGTGATTTTGCGAGTGTTTTGCCACAACACTCGCAAAAGACAGACTCGGAGGATGGGAGAACACAGAGACGGTGGTTGCTGGGAATGGGACGGTATGCTTATGAGGCCCCGTGAGTGGGTTTGGGGCTGCTGGACTGTTCTGCTTGTGTGATGATGATTATGGGAATATTTGTGCCGAAATTCACAGAACTGAACACTGTCTGCTTTACAGTAATTTTTAAAAAGCGGTAATATGCTCATTTTCAGTACTGTTTTTAATGGAAGATGGAGTTTGCAGACAATTCGTTAGGGCAAGCCTGTCTCAGGAGTTTGTAGACGATTCGTTAGGGGCCTGTCTCAGGGCCCTTGGGTTGGGTTGGGTTGGGTTGGGTTGGGTTGGGTTGGGATGGGTTGGGTTGGGTTGGGTTGGAAAAGCCTTCCCTGTTGCAGGCAGTAGCATGGGGCATGGAAAGGATATCGCCAAGGAAACACGGAGAATCCTTTGAGGAAGCATGTGTATTTCTAACTTGCTATAAGATAGAATTGGAATTTGTAATGGTTTTGTTTTCTAGAGTCTTGGTAGAATAGGGAAGACAGTGTAATAAAAGCTAATTTTGAAATGAAGAATTTTAAAGATTTTCAACAGAAATAGCTCTAGGAAGTCACCCTGGAAATGTTTTTAAAGATGTTCAGTAGCAATAGCTCTAGGAAGAGTCACTCTGGAGTTGCTTCTTGAGCATTGGTTTTCTGGCTGTATCTTCCGACTTTCATTTTTAAGTTTTGCTGTGAGTTGGGGATGTGTGGGAATAACCATCCCCAGGTGTTGGGTAGGAGTGGCCCTGCAGGAGGGTGCATGTGCCCCAAGGCCTGGGGCACTGTTTCAACCTAGCATGGAACATAGGAACTCTTGTCAGTGGCTGGAGTAAGAGTACCAGCCTGGAAGGCTGGGGGAGCCCCGGGGTGATCTGGGCACTGTCCTCCCTGCCTGCAGGATGGCAGCTGGAGGAGCTTGAAGGCTGCCTGCCTCATGGCTGTCAGCGCAGCAGCCCTTCCTGGCCCTGGAGCAAGCTTTTGGTCCATGAGTCTCTGCACAGGGACTTGCCTCCTGGGACCTCCGCCACTGTCTTGAGGGCCCTGGTGCCACTTTCCCGGTGGGACCCAAGCCTCAGGCAGCTGCGACCCCAGATTCGGTTGCTTTCCCTGCCATCTCATTCCAGCACGAGTGCTCACCCCACTCAATGCAGAGCCTCAGGTTCCCTCAAGATCCCCAGAGATGGAATCTCCCAATTTAACAAGATAGTTGGTGACAAGATTTGAGCGGCACTGATTTAACTCAGCTCCCAGAGTTTAAGTTCTCAAGACACAGTCTTGCTCCTTCCCTGGCCTCATCCTGTGTAGCTGGTGTGGATGCGGGGTTTCTGGAGGGTGGGGCTGAGGCAGGTCAGCAGCAGGGGGATGGCTCATTATCGATCCCTCAATGCCTTGAGGATAACTAGGATTAATGACCTTTATAGGGTTGTAGGTTTGGGGTATATACATATACATGTGTGTGTGTGTATATATATATATATATATATATATATATACATACATACATACATACATATATAACGAGTTGGATTTCACGTGGGGCAACCTACAGCAGTGTGGCCTCACCAGGTGCCCAGCAAGACACCTGCTGACACTGTTACTGTGTGTGTTCCCGTCATCCCACGAGGTGGACACGGTTATCACCACATTTTTCTGACATGAAACTTGGAGAGGAGAGGGTTTAGGAAACTCCTGAAGCCACATTGTCAGCGGGACCGGGTGGTCTGGCCTTAGATCCTGCACTGTTTGCCCCTCGCCACGCTGTCAGCAGACCTGGGTGGTCTGGCCTTAGAGCTCACGCTGATCGCCCCTCCCTGCCACGTTGTGGGATTTTTCCTGCTTCTGGGCAGCATTTGATAGCTTGTGAAACAAGACCAAGACTTGCCATGAGTGGATATGCCATTATCTGAGATCCAGAACGTTTCTGGACCTGGCATTGCCAACGTCACGTAAGGGGAGGTAAAAACATTTTCTTTGTGGTCATTGGGGCTCCTGAAACGGTGTTTTTCCCAGTGAAAATTGACTCATAAAAATCTGTTAACTCAATACTATGTGAACAGGAAGAGGTGTGTTGGGCTCTAGTTAAATGTCTCAGAGCCACAGAAGTAAATGAGGGCACCTTCCAAGCACAGCCTCCCGGAGGGGAGGCCAAGGACGTTTGCCTGGAGGGTTTGCCATGAAGCAGGACTCGGGCAGGGCTGGTCTGTCTGGAAAGGCCTCTGCCATGATGTAAGTTAGTTGAAGTAGTTGAGGGGTGGTGGCGTGAGGTCGGTGGTCCCCAAGGAAGCCCCTAGCAAGGCCGGTTTCCGTGGGATGGAAAACTGCCGTTCAGTGGCTGTACTCCTGGCTTCACTGGTCTGATGTACAATCCTGCACTTGGGTACTTGGATCCCAGCCAGGTCAGATGGTTGTATCGTGGAGCAGTGTTTGTGTCAGTAGAGAGCAGAGTGGTGGTTCCCAGAGGCTGGGAAAGGACAGAGGTGAGGCCCCTGAAGGATGTTGGTCTTCCTGGTTTAGGGGTTTTGGGCTCAGCCACCTTCCTGTGTCCGTGTAAATAATACCCAGGATCATTTTCGCTTGCCCCACTTTAGTTAAGCATTGGAGCTTCAGGATGTGCGTGCCCACGTCACTTGGGCCGTGATCCTGGAGTTGGGTGAGACTGATTCCCGGGTTTATAGAATTACTCTGGGATTATTAAAAACAGAAGCACTTGAGGCATTCATAATGCTATTTCCTGAACATAATTTATGTTCAGTTCTTCAGAAACATTTCTCTGAGGAAGCATCTATAATTTTTGTTTTCTGCCACTCAGTGCTAGAAAGAATTGTGCAACACTCAAGTGAGTGGCATTATTCCCCTCCCTCCACCATGCAAGCAAGATTAAAGGTACCTCTGGCCCCCCTCAGTCTTCTCACCTGCAGGGCGCCTGGCGTGGCAGTGTGCTGCCTTCCGTCTTCTTTTTGGGGAGAATTAGTCATGTTTGTGTGTACTGCTCAGCTCAGCCTGGTGCGGTTGTGTGGGTGAGGAGCTTGGTTGCTAGGTGACCCTCCCAGGCCTGCCTCCCACCTCCCTAGGCCTTGTTCTAAACTGACAGATAACCAGTGTGTTTTGGAAGAGGACAGCAGCAGGGCAGGAGAAAGTTTATTCAGACTTTCTCCTTGCCCTGGTGTTTGAGCCCTCATCCAGCCTGGGCCCTTCTACGGAGCTGCCTTTGTGTGTTGCAAACCACTCCCTCCCAATAACCATGCTTTCAGAGGTTTGGAAATGTGAATTAACTCATCTTCAATTTAAAGCGTACTATTAAATTTTCATGTTGAAACTGATGTGTTTTATGGCCTTTATTTGATTTCTCTTGATTTTTTTTCCCCATATGAGACATTGCATCTTAAGGGAGACAGGCTGGTGTTGGCCCCCTTTCCTAAGGATGGAAGTGAATTCTGAAAGCCCTTTATGTAGGCAGCGAAATAATCAGGGAACCTTTATTGTAGCTCTGCCTGTCCATGTAAAGCGAGCACGACTCATAAGCAGGAAAAAGTGCAGCCCGGGGGCAAGGTGAGCCCTAATGCTGCCTGTGCCTCGCCTCCCTGCCATGAGGAACGGAAGTGCAAGCGCAGGTGGTTGAGTCAGCCTCCAAGCCCAGCCTGCGCCCCCCTCACATCCCTCTGCATCTGCAGGGGCACAGGCCATGCTGCCACCCCTCGCTCAGTGCCAGGGCTGATGCATCAGGAACAGGGGGTGCTGTCCGCCCCTTGCTCGGTGCCAGGGATGATCTGTCAGGATCCCTTGTGCTCATCTGGTCCTCACGTCTTCATCACCAGCCTCCTGCTGGTAACGGGCTTGTTATTACCTTGGTATGTGTTGTGGGGCAGTGCTCAGTCCTCCGAGGGAGGGAATCGGCCCTTAGCCAATTCACATTCAACAGGACCGGGGAATGGGTTCTTGTTCCATGTCCTGGATCCCAAGAAGCCCTTGTCCTGGACCCTGTAATGCCCGGGGTCTTCCTGAGAAACGCTGGTGCCACTGGAGCACAGCCCGGCCCCCTCCAGTTTCTCTGCTTTGTAACTGCACTTGTGTTTAGCAGGTCTTCCAGGACTTAGACGCTGCTTGGTGTGAGCCAGGTTTTGTGTGGAAAGAGGACAGGTCCGAGTCGACAACCAACCAGCCCAGAACCATCTTTTATGCTTCCAGATTCTGTGGCCAAAAACTTACCCGTGGACATTGAGGGTGATGCATTTCTGCTCCAAGACGTCTGTGGACTCAGCTGGAGGGATGGAAAGGATGTGGAGCCTCTTCACTCCTGGCCTGGCCTTGGACCTGCTGTGCAGCCTCTCAGTGGCACCAGGGCCCCCTTGTGTCACAGCAGTCTTGGGTTCGTGGCACTGCCTCAGGATGTCCCAGGCTTCATGATGTCCAGGCTCCCCTGGCATGGCGACCTCAGGTGGGTGGCACTGCTCTGACGGACGTCCCAGGCTTCATGATGGTAGGGCCTCCTTGCGCCATGGCGGCCTCAGGATGGTGGCACTGCCCCAGGGTGTCCTAGGCTCCAAGGCCAGTGTTCCATCCAGCGAAGGGAAGTTGTACTGTAAGGTCTAGTCTCGGAAGGTTTCTGGGGTCCTATCCTTCAGAGTGGTCCTACACTCACCACAAATCAAGCCAGGGGAGGCCCTGCCAGAATTTGCAGCTGTGTTTCAGGTGGTTCCACAAGGCCTCTTTTATTTTGGCCTAGTCAGGTATATAATTCTTTTTCTCTTTGGTTTTATTGAGACAGGCAAAAAAAACCTTTTTGTTGCCCAGGCAGTGGTGTGAGCACAGCTTACTACAGCCTCAACCTCCCAGGCTCAAGTGATCTTCCTGCCTCAGTCTCCTGAGTAGCCAGGACCCACAGGCACATGTCCCACATGTCCCCATGCCTGACTTATTTTTGTATTTTTCGTAGAGATGGAAGTTTGCAATGTTGCCCAGGCTGGACTCGAACTCCTGGACTTAAGCAGTCCAGCTGCCTCAGCCTCCCAAAGTACTGAGATCACAGGCATGAGCCACCGTGCCTGGCCAAGTGTGTTTCTAATTTCAAAATTAAGAGGACCCCCAGCCAGTTAATTACGTCTCTTTTGGAGCATGCTGCTTATAGTACATCAGGAAAAATCCTCCAGAACTTGGAAAGGGGGCTGGACAGACACTGCCCTTTGAGGTTGTCTGATAAACCCCTGGGGTCTTTAACCATCTGGAGGGATGTACCATGTCAGACGCACTGTTGTCGACCGGCTGAAGCCCAGGTTTCATGAGGTTTTGTGTCGGCTTGTAGTACTTTCTCTGGCAGAGATGCGAGTGACTTCTGCTCACTGAGAGGCTCAACTCAGAGACTTCATGGCCTGAGGGACGGCAGGCTGTTTGAGCTGATCGAGCAATCTCGCGCTACCCTTATTTTCTGAAACGCCTATGAGTGACTTCTCACATGGTCTTTGAAGCGGCTTCATGCCCGTGCTCCTTGGTAATGATCGAATGCTTTTTTTGACCCCTCGTCCCCTTTCTTTGGGATGTTCCAGTCTCAGTTCTCATGTGTTCTGCTTCTACGGTAATTTCTGAAGCTGCTGAATGTAGAAAGCACTGAGGAGGCTGTGCTCCCACCCCTGTGAGTCTTCCAGGCATCATCCTCTCCCCTTGGCGAGGCGGCGTCCATGGCACACCGAGGAGGCTGTGCTCCTGTCCCCCGTGAGCTTTCCAGGCGTCCTCCTCTCCCCTCCAAGGGGGACAGGAGGAACCTTTCAAACCCTTCTTAAACTTCTTTTCATGTCTTTGTTTTAACAGATTTCTTTGTATCTTCTCCCTTATCCAGAAGTGAGGGTGAACGCTGAGTTATTCACGGGAGTCAAGAAACCACACGCAGCCCAAAGTGACGTTGGTTTCCCTGAAATGATTTGTGTGTGTTCACCTTAAAATGAAACTCAGTAAAACAGGTGTGTTTTGAGAAATAACTTTAAATTACCCAGGTAAAAATGTGACAGTTAAATTTCATCGTCTGTGCGGGTGTCCACAGCCCCCTTCTGTGATTGCGTGTGAGTTTGTGACTTGTGGTTATCTTTGAAGAAAGAAAATCTGTCGCTGAGGACTTTAGAGGGTGTGCTGGGATTGTGTAGGGTGGACATCGGGGGCTTCAGTGTGTGGCTTCCTTGAAGAGTTTCAAATTAAGGCTGAGAGTCTCTACTCCATAATGCTCCAAAACCTGAAACATTCCGAACTTCCTCATGACACTCGAAGGAAATGCTCTTCGGAGCACTTTGGATTTCAGGCTGGGGATGCTCAACTGGAAAGTGAAACATTGCAAGACCCTTCTGGCCCCGGGAGCTTGGATAAGGTCATGAAGGGGGCCTGTGCCGGGTGTCCCTGGAGTGTGAGGCAGCCTGGGCTCGCTGAACTGGTTTTTGTAGGAGCCACAGAAGGGAAAGAGCGTCAAAGTGGCCACGTCTGGCTCCTGAGAAGGCTGGACCAGAAGGAGGTGGGCACAGAGGGCAGCAGTTGTGTCCCCAGGGTCCTGGTCTCCTGTCCCTGGTGGAGTTGAGAGACTTCTCTAGTTGTGGCCTCTCCCCTGTCAGCAGCCACTGAGGCCTGAAGGGAGAGGAGGGGGCTGAGGAGAGGAGGAAGGATAGGCCTGCTTCTGGAGAGGGCCAACATCGGCCTGTGCTAGCCTCGTTTGTTACTCCTGCGTCCAGGGTGCACGGCCGTGTCTCGTGGTGTAGCGGTTCCCGGAATGCACAGCGTTCTTGTCTGCAGTAACAGCTTTGTCTCCGACCCTTGGAGGCAAGTTACCTTTTTCCCCAGTGAAAAGAGGTAGAAAATCTTATAGAAATGCATGTGCTCTAATGTCTATTTTCTGATAACACATGGTCGCTTAGGCTAAATCTTTGGGAGGTCAAGGCAGGAGGATCACTTGAGGCCAAGAGGTTCAATACCAGCCTGGACAACATAGCAAGACCCCATCTGTATAACAGAAAAATTAGCTGAGTGTGGTGGTGCGTGCCTGTGGTCCCTGCTACTCTGGAGGCTGAGGTGGGAAGATCACTTAAGGTTACAGTGAGCTGCGATTGCTCCACTATACTCCAATCTTGGTGACAGAGCCAAGACCCTGTCTCAGAAAGAAAAGTTAAAAAAAAAAAATCCAGAAATGTCATTGTCTTTTTAAATCATCCGAAAAGAAAAATCGTTTTTTTCTAAGAATGTAAAGGGAAACTGATACGATTCTTTCCTTGCATTGTTTCTCCTTTTCAAATATTTACAGTAGTCCGTCCACATCGTCTCTCATCTCATTACAAAGCAGCAGGTGTCTTCGAGGTTAGTGGTGTTTCTCTGTGTCACACCTTGGAGAACAGCCAGCATGAAACCTCTTACCACAATCGTGCACATCGTTTGTAGTCCCAATTAAAATCCTCTCCAGAGATGCCTGTGCTGCTTATTATAGCAGAACTTTGGTTGTGCTGAAACGTGCATTCAGCTAATGGTTTTAAGTTCATATCTGAGATGATGTTGTATAATTCATGAAGCATGTGGGATCAGTAATGATTGAAGATAATTCTGGCTGATGTCATTTAGAGGATATTTTTCACTTCAAGTTAAAGTTTCCTTCGCGATAGTCATTTTGGGATTCATTTAACTATGTGCTTTATTTCATAGCTCAAATTTTCATTTGTCATTTCATAACATAGGATTTTGAAAGCAGATTTGGCAAAATATTTCTAACAAAATGTTTGCTTATGACGTCCTAAGGAACAGCAGTCAGAATTGCTGGTAACTGTGGTACATTTTAAGGCTGATGATAGAAGTCACTTGAACGGGAAGGGGTGCTTTGTGAGGCAGATGGGGTTTGAACCCCGACCCTCCTGATACACCAGTCCTAACCCTGGCCTTCTCTCCTCTCCACTGGGAGATGAGAAGGTGCCAGCATCCACCTCACAGGCCGTCCTGAGAACCTGGGACTAAGGGCTTGTGTTCCTCTTGCAGGTGGTGCAGATGTGGGGGCTTGAGGATATACACACTGCAGGCTGCCAGTGTCGGGGTAATCCAGTTTTAGTCATAAAGGTGGGATTTGCTTTGCTCCCCTGCTGACCAGGTGCGGTGCCGCTGTTGTAGCAGGTGTGTGGATCCTCTTGGGTGGTCCTCAGGTGGAGAAGGAGTCACTGATTCGTATTCCCAGTGTTAGATGTGAGGGGACGATGGACCTCATGTGTTCAGAGGGGAGGAGTAAAAAGCTTCCCTTGTAATTTCAGGACTGTCTATCCCAGGAATGCCAAACCACTGGCTTTCACCTTACGCTGTCGTAGGTGACACAGTACGGAAATGAGGACTCCTATTTCGCATACCTGAGCCAGTACCCGTCTCCCTCCAGGGCCGTGGCCGAGCCCTCTTGATTTCTCTGGGTTGCCAGCCTTGGGGATCTGTAAGCCCAGTGATGTCTCCGGTCTCGGCCCCCGCTCCCCGTGGGGACAGGAGGTGGCTTCAGGAGGCTGGTGATGAATGCCTGAATGAAGCCGACTTGTGACTGCAGTTCTGTCTAAGGGCCTCCCCGGGTGTTAGATGTCAGTAAATGACACCTGTGTGTGGATCTCATGTGCTGAGAGAAACAGTGGGGGAAACCAAAGCTTGTGGAGTCTGCAGGTTCTGGACTTGGGGGCGTGTGCACCTGTGTACTTGGTGAGGGGTGCGATGTCTGGAATGAGTGTGCACGTGTGTCACGTTTGTGCATGTGTGGTGAGTGTATTTAGCAGGTGTGGGTGGAGTGAGCATGTTCATGTGTGTCATATGTATTTGAGGATGTGTGTGGAGTGTGTACATGCATCACATTTGGTGAGGGTATTTGAGGGTGTGTATGGAGTGCATACATGCATTTGCGTGTATAGTATTGGGTGAAGGGGTGGCATGTGTGGAGTAAGCATGCACACGCGTGTGCTGTGTGTGGGTTTCTACGTGGTCCTCCCCTGAGCCTGCTCCTGGGCCCTGCTGTCCTGGCAGTTTTACAGTTTGGTGTGTCTTTGATTCCGGAAGATTCTGGAACCAAATTTTGAAGCTGTGATCACAAACTTGCAGCCCTGGAGGACGCTGGCCCATGGAGCTGGCACGAGGATCTCTGTGCTGGCCTCTCCCTGGGCTCTGTCCACAGAAGAGCATGTCCGACGATTGAGCTGTGCGGGTCTGTGGCTCCCCAGCCTCCAGTCAGCCCTCGGTTCTGCCCTGCCTCTGTTTTTCTTGCTGAGGGGCTCCGGGAAGTGGTGCCTGGGATGGCATTTTCACCCTGGGGTTGCTTTTCCAGCTGCCCAGGTGCTGGCTGTCTGAGGCCTGCTGTCATCCTGGGTGGACGGGGCTGTTGCGGGGGCATTCCTGAGCACCTGCGGGAAGGCAGGGTTAGGAAGTGCCAGAGGTGAGTGGCTTCCTCCCACACTTGATTTTCTGGAAAGTTCTGGGTCTCATATTTTTCCCTAAGGGAAGTTAGGAACTGAGTTTCTCTTTAGGGGAACGTCTTTGCAGCGTCTGTTGTTTGAATGTTCTCCAGGTGTGGAATACTCGGGGCCGTGTGTGTTTGGGAACATCCGTGTCCTGAGTGAATTCAGTAGGGAATGGAGAGAGGCCTCCTGTCAGCTTGGCCTCTGTTTCCTGCTTGTTGAGAGTTGACAGCTGCTGGTATCCCAGGGAGAGTAAAACACTGGGCAGTGTGGGATGGAAACGTTTGCTCTGACAAGGTCAGTGGGAAAACATCTAAACAAACGTCGCTGTTCTCCAGGCTTCTAGGGGTCGAGCTTGTTTTGTGGTGTTGAGGGAAAGCTACGCTTGTTCCTGTTCCTCACCATTTGAATGGTGTCCAGGGCTCGTTCCTCTGGAGAGGTGATGCACGTGAGTGGGGGTCAAGTCACAGGCTCCGAGGTTATTTGGAATCTGTCAACTGATTTCCTGAACACACAGGTGCTTGGTAAAGATATTCCTGATTAGCTAAAACATTTCAACAGGACGTGATAGCTGGTGGTTGTTTAAAGACTATCACAATTTTCCTGTTACTTTTTAAATGCCTGTTGAATCAGGGGGGATTCCCATACTTTTCTTTTCCTGTCTGCATACTTGATATTTTGTTTATTGTTTTTTATGTGGGTGTGCAGTTAACAGGATTTGGAAGCAGTCTCAGCCCTGGGGAGACTTCAGAGCCACCTCAGTCAGTGCTGAAGGGAGGCAGGGATTTGGGGGCTACCTCCTCCATAGGACGGACACCAAGGGCCAGAGGTCAGCAATCTCAGTGAGGTCACAAAGACGGGCACACCCAGCACCCTGGCCCATGTGCCTCTCCTTCACGTTTGTCTCTGCTCAAACTGCTCTCCTGGGTCATCACGGGTGATCTCTAGGCGCGTGCTTGCTTCTTGCAGAAGTGGTGTCTGGCTGTGGTCAGTGTGGGCCCTCAGGACTTCCATGTTTTTGGCTCACATCAATATTGGGCAGTGGTGTATGTTTGTTTTGGAGTGGTAGATCGGGTGGATTTTGGCTTTACCAACTCATTTAATACCTGTTCTCCTAGGTATAATACCTGTTCATAAGCCGCATGTTTTCCTAGGTGCTGGGGCCCTATCATAAGCCGCGTGTTCTCCTAGGCGCTGAGACCCTATCATAAGCTGTGTGTTCTCCTAGGCGCTGGGACCCTATCGTAAACTGTATTTGAGGGATCTCGGAGGTGCTCCTTATGAGGATCCGATGCCTGACCTGAGGTGGAAGAGTTGCAATTCAAAACCAACCCCCCAAAAAATTGTCTTCCATGAAACCCATCCCTGGTGCCAGAAAGGCTGGGGGACAGCTGGCCTAACGAGGGCTAAGATGTCAGTAGATTTTTGGACTCGGGCCTCAGTTGAAGAGGATTAGATTTTGAAAGGTGGGGATTGAAGGCTTCTAAAGGGCAGGTTTTCATCTCCAGTGGGGCCTCGGCAGAACTGGCTAGAACTGACCCAGAAGCTGACAACTAGTCAGGCTGGCTCACTACCTGTGTCCTGTGTGTGCAGCCTTGCTGTTTATTCAATTGTCTCTTGGGGTTGTGGATTCCATCCACAGCCTCAGAGTAGTGGAACCCATTACTTCAAGGCTGATCTTATTTAACTTTATCAAAAAGACATGAAAACCATTTAGTATAAATCTTCCAGATACCTGTATCCTTTCTTTTCCCAGAGGCTTTTAAGTATTGCAACTTAAAAATCTTCAAAAATAACTTTAAAGGAAAACTTCTAAGTACATTTTTGATGAGCACCCTTGACAGCTTTAATATGTGAAGTAAATTCCCTTGACTTTCGTATTCCTAGAAACTCGTTCATGTTTGCAGAAGACTTTGTATTTTGTCAACAGTGGCCACTGTTCGGTGACCATCATACCTGCCGTGGTCTCATTTAGAAAGTTGGATGTGGATGTATTAGCTTTTCAGACACAAAAACACATGGGCTGTTTGTTTTTGGTTTTGAATTTTTTGGGTTTTTTTTTTCCCCCAGCTGAATTCAAGAAAGGGAAACAAGCAGACAGAGTAAGTACCAGAAAGCGTCTAAGTGGTTGGGTGGGGGATCCTACTATGGTGTTGGGTTGTGTTCTGCCAGATATCACTCCTCAAAAAGCTGACCCTGAAAGGGCTGGCATTGCCCTCACCCTGGGACATTTGTCTGTCTCACCAGAAAATGAAGAATCTGCCAGAGTACTGTGAGTCAAATTCAGTCAGAACTCGATTAAATAAGAGGCTTTGTCTCAAAGGCCAAAACATGAGGACACATTTTTAATTTTTTTTTTTTTTTTTTCGAGACGAAGTCTCGCTCTCTTGCCCAGGCTGGAGTGCAGTGGCGTGATCTCGGCTCACTGCAAACTCTGCCTCCCTGCTTCACTCCATTCTCCTGCCTCAGCCTTCCGAGTAGCTGGGACTACAGGTGCCCGCTACCAAGCCTGGCTAATTTTTGTATTTTTGGTAGAGACGGAGGTTTCACCGTGTTAACCAGGGTGGTCTCGATCGCCTGACCTTGTGATCCACCTGCCACCTCCTCCCAAAGTGCTGGATTACAAACGTGAGCCGCCACACCCGGCCGAAAATATGTTGCTTTACTGCCTCAGTCCTCAGTTGGGTAGTCTGTTCTTTGTTGTTGAAAGGCGCGCTCTGCGAGATGGGAATCTTCCGGTTGCTTACTTAGGGAATCCTGCCGGCTGTCATTTACTGGAGAGCGCAGTTTCCTGGCTGCCCTGGTCTTTGAGGGGACAGAGACTGAGGGGTCATTTTCCCACCTGGACCAACGTGTTTATTAAACCTGGCTTGTGGATCATTTGGATCTTTTTATGAAGGAAAAGCCACATCTGTGACTTTCAGATGAGTGGAAGTCGTGTTAAAATATATATATATAAAATATATATATATGTGCTACTATGGAGAAGTTTTGTCTTTGTGACCTGTGAATACAGTCATGGGAGAGCAGAATGTTCACGGTGTAGGTGCTTACAGTGTGCATGCAGAGTCACATTCTTCACTAGTATTACGTTAAAAAGTGACAAATAAGAGAAAAATATTTTTCCTCATTACAACCTCGGTAAGAAGCTGGCAGTACTCTTGTTTTTGGAGGGGTGTGAAGGGAATATTGAGAAAGTATCATCAACGTTAGACTCGCCCACTCTGCAAATCCTATGCCAGCTCGAGTGAGGACCCCGTGATGGAAAGATGCACCCCTCTGCCCGGAAGGAGTTGAATCTTTGTGGCGCTCAGGATGCCTGGTTCATCTCTATACAAAGGCAGAGTGTGAAACGCTGTGGAGGCTGAGAGAAGAGATGTGGTTAGCAAGTATGAGTGAGAAGTTTGGGGCTTGTTAGCACCTGGCGTGTGTGCAGCAAGCTTTGCTATCTGCACACGTGTGATCCTTGGAACACTGGTGTGTGGAGCCGTGAGGCTGTCGAGGGCCCCAGCTCCCGGCAGGGTGAGGAGTTCCCTGTTACCACCAGGAGAACCGTGATTGAAGGCTGTCACTCAATCCCAAGTCCCGGAGGGGACTTCTTTCAGAGAGGAAAACACCCCTGGAGCCTCGGGCAGAATTCAGTGATTTTTCATATAATGTTGCTTAGATTTCGCAAACATGAAACCAAGAACATATTTCAGAATGCTTATGGTCCTTTTGTAACCATGGAAACAAAGTAATTTGCAGTCGATGGACAGTTTGCGGAAGCTGAACTACCTACCTCATGAGCACGGCGCTCTCCCTACCGCCCTCGGCCTTGCTCCGGTTTGCTGGGAAGGTTTTGCAGAGCCTCTTGGCTGGGATACTTCTCCCATGTCCCATGTTGCTACCCCTGGTCACAGCCATACTGCTGGGCACCTGCGCCGTGAGGACACTGAGTGGACACGGAGCCGCGGGGCAGCAGTTGGTCATGAGGCGGCATCCACATGGTCCAAAACAGGTTTCTGTTCATTAAGAATGATCGTTGCAATAAAAACAGAGTGAAAGAAAACCCTCTACTGACCTGAGAATGCGTCAGCTCAGTTGGGTGGGGAAGTGCAGTGAGGAAGGTGAAGACTGAAAGGAAATGAAGGAGGGAGAGGAAAGGAGAGAAGGGAAGTGAAAGGGGGAGGGAGGATGGGAGTGAAGAGGGAGATGGAGGAGGAAGAAGAGAGAGGGCGGTGGGCAGGAGCCTGGCAAATGAGTCCCAGAGCCGGTTCCTGACCGTCGTGGGTGCGTCAGAGCTGATCTTCCAGGGGAGGTGGCCTGGGAGGGCTGACCCTTAGGAAGTGAGGGCCGGGGGGAGCTGATTTTTTGGCCCTCAGCGGGGCTGTTGCTGACCTGAGATGCAGTCGATGGTTTTCCCGAAGAGGTCGTCTGCACAGCCACCGTTTGCTGCCAGGTTGGAGAGAGAAGTGCTCCCCATGGGTTCTTTCTATTTTGTGGATTTTTCCCAGTTTAGCTGAGCAGCCTGTCAGTGGAAATGTCAGGGATTACTAACATGTCTCCATTCTACAGAGCAGTCAGCCAGCTTCCGATCCTGTAGTTGTTGGGGGCACCACTCCCGTCGTGTCAGTGCTGGCCCAGCATGGAAGCTGCGGCCGGAGGCACTGGGAAACCTGCGTGGCTCTTGCTGCCGGGGTTCTGATGGGAGTCGTGCGCTGGAAGAGAGACGTCCTTTAGGCAGAGCCTGGTGAGGAGGGGGTGCTGCTGTTGCAGCAGTACATGGAATTTCAAATGACAAATGAAACAAGCTTTTAATTATGACCAGAGCTCTGGGCCCTGCTTTTCTTCAAATGGAAATGTTGTGCTGAAATGAATTTGCTGTTAATTGGTTGCCTCATGCAAGACGGAATGCTGGGAGCAAAGTAGAATGTGGACTTATCGACAGAGCTTCCTCCTCTCAGACTGTAATCAGTTGGATGGTGCTACACAGGAATACGTGAGAATTCGTGTGAGAAAGGCGATGGGTGCAGACCTGTGTGACCGGCAGGTGTGGGGAGAGGTTTGAGAGAAGCTTTTGGCTGAAGTGGTGTCAGGTGCAGGTGCTGAAGTGTGATGTCTGGCTGGATGGAAGAGCACATGCCTCTGGGCTGTGGGAAACAGAGGAGGAGGTGGGCAGACGTGAGTCATGTCTTAGGAATGGTAGCAATTCAGGCAGACCCAGGATCAGGCTCCCACGGGGGAGGAGTGGACATCAGGACCCAGGGAGCGTGGGATGGTGGTCACGCCCGGGCCTCTGTGGAGCTCGCTGCTGTGTCAGCAGGGCCTTGTGCTTGCCCTCCTTAAAGCTTTCCCGATCCATAAAATGGGCATGACAAAATCCACCTTGTGACACTGAAGCTTAAATGAGATGATCTACATGGTGTCTTCCTTCCCTTCCTGACACATCATAGACTCACAGCTATGGTAGCAGAGACAGACTGGATGGAATGCTGGAGCCCCTTTGTGCCTGGTGAAGCTACATGGATTTGTGCAGTGCTGGCGACTGTCTCTGAAAGCTTTTGGTCATAGCAGTGGCAACCTCGAGTGGCTCTTGGCATACTTGAGTCTGTGGAGTGCAAGGTTGACTGGAGCTCCGAGGCCATTGATACTATCCAGGGATGAGCTGATGGGGCCTTAAAACATAGGGGAAGGCCGAGAGGACTTGGCTGCCAGAAGCATGCCAGAAGCATTGCAGATTTCTGGCTTCGAGAACTTGCTGACTTATGGATATAGGAAGGTAAACCCAGATGGCTCCAAAATTTTAAGTCCAGAAGAAAGGTGGGAGGGTACAATTGCTGATTAGGTCATGATCGCCCTGTCCCTTTCTTTCTGGCCATCGTTTCTCCTCCCTTCCCCTGCCTTTGTGAGCTGGAGGGCCTGAGCCTGCACAGAGGTCTATTTCATGGTAACGATGACCTGCAGTAAGAAATCTCTCCACTTTATTTTGCAGCAGTAGTTAAATAAATTTAAGGAGTGACGGTGTAGTGGTATTTGTTTTTGCTTTTTTTTTTTTAAGTATCATTTAACTGAAAGTTATTCTCAATTTCACTGATCACTTTGAGAGGCTGAAACATGCTTTGATTTGTTATTTTGTGTTTGAGCTAGTTTATTTTCTCACAGGAATGCCAATTGTTCTGTTGTCACACATCATTAAGTATCTCAAATTGTGTTACTATAATACTTAGCTGAATTATCTCCCTTATTTTGGCTTTTAATAAACTAAAATCTGTGTGAAACACACAGGATGGTGCATCTCCGTTGAGGGTTGTTCAGAAGTGTGACTTTTCCTGGCATGCTTGAGAATCAGTGACATTATTTTATAGAAACACTTTGCAACTGACACCAAAGCTAGAAGCTCCTGTAAAGGGCAGGGTAGGTGACGTGTTATGCTTTATGGGTCACAGAAGTCTCTACATATATTTCTTTTGTTAAAACTTCAAAGTGTAAAAATCACTTCTGGTTCCCTGGCCAAGGCTCGGTCGGGGATCATGGTTTGCAGACCCTTGACATCACCTTAGCTGAAAGCTGGTCTCCCATGCGATTAGCAGGGGCCCACCTCATTGCTTCAGCCAGAAAGATGCTGCCCTCATGCTGGAATTTACTTCAAACAAACTTGAAAGCTCTGGCACCGCTGCTTATTTCCATACTGTTGCAGGCTATCTAAAATATGGAGGATGCCTTGGTGTTTTGATTTTGTTACTCCTCTTGAATGGCTCTGAGATGGCTCATCGCGAGTTAGACATTTGCAGAAATGATCAGGCAGAGCTGCAGTCATCTTGCAGATCAAGTGAAGTTTTTTCTGAAAGCTTGTTACAGGCTTAAATTTCTGACCCCTTTCCATCCACTGCTCTTGTATGATTGGCTTCTTTTTGCACCCATTTGGATCTGTGAAGCGTCTCCCCACCGTGGTAGAACTTTAGCTCTGATTTCATGTATGAGTCAGTATCCTCACTCCTCTTCTGCGAGGAGAAAGCGCTGCAGGTCCTGCATGGTTTCCGTCCCCTCCCTGCACGCGGATGGATTGGGAGGTATTTGTGGTGTGTGAACTTGCTACCCCCAGAGGCTCCTTGTTCACTCCCCTGGACCGCACTCCCTACTGCCATGGACTGCACTCCTCCCTTGTGGTTCATTCCCCGGACCGCATTCCTCCCTCCTCCTTCCTGGCTCACTCCCCTGGACCACACTCCTCCCTCCTGGTTCACTCCCTGGGCCGAACTCCACCCTCCTCCCTCCTGTTTCACTCTCCTGTGTGCCCACACCTCCCTCCTGGTTCACTGCCCTGGGCCCCCACGCCTCCCTCCTGGTTCACTGCCCTGGGCCCCCACACCTCCCTCCTGGTTCAGTGCCCTGGGCCCCCACACCTCCCTCCTGGTTCACTGCCCTAGGCCCCCACACCTCCCTCCTGGTTCACTGCCCTGGGCCCCCACACCTCCCTCCTGGTTCACTGCCCTGGGCCCCCACGCCTCCCTCATAGTTCACTCCCCAGGACCCCCACTCCTCCCTACTCCCCTGGGCCGCATTCCTCCCTCCTGGTTCACTCCCCTGGGTCCCCACTCCTCCCTCTTGGGGGCGTGGTAGTTTCTGTTGTGCTTGTGCCAGCACGGTAAGGCTGAGTGGCAGCTCCAGGGCTGTGGCTGGTCACGCAGCTGTGGCATTAGTGCAGAGAACTGCGGGGATGCAGCTGCCCTTGCTGTGATGCTTCGAGTGTCATAGTCGATATGGGAAACTGTGTGGGATGTGGATGTCCCAGGAAGGGACAGGAGCCTCCCCGCAGCCTCTGTCAAACACTTCTCAGCCAGGCGTGGTGGCTCACGCCGGTAATCCCAGCGCTTTTGGAGGCCGGGGCGGGCGGATCACCTGAGGTCAGGAGTTGGAGACCAGTTTGGCCAATGTGGTAACTTTTGACGTATTAAGAATTAAGGAAAATGACTCACACTCGTTTGCCTTGCTTTTTAATTGAAGATTGGTGTAGCCCAGTAGTGTGAACTTGTTAAGCAACCATTCTTACCGAAAGACTAATCTTTAAACGTCTCTTCCTCTGGACACGTCTTTGGCTGCTGTAATCAAATGCAATGTAATCAGCACTGGTTAATGGCTTTCCTTGCTTGGCTAACAAATGCTCCTCAGAAACTTTGGTTTCTTGTTATTTTCATTTATAATTATGTTTTAAGCCTTCTAATTTTTCTAGCTTTCCTGCGAATTGGGAATAACTGTGATGGGTGCTTAGTTTGGGATGTTGACATACACTGTATGCCCAGCTATTATGCCATTGTGTGAACACTGATTTGTCACTTTCTCATGAAGACTGATTTCACCTAGTTTGGTAAATTCTATTAATTTTAAGGAAGGGGGTGGAATGCAACTGCTGTTAGGTGGCTTTTTTAAGGATCAAGGAAATGTTGCCATGATTATTACCATTACAGAAGGAACATAAAAACACGTGCTGCCTTCAGTCATGATGAATATGTAAGTCTGTGACTGCAGAAAACGGCAGCCCTAAATCTTAAAATCGTGTGGATGCACCAAGCCCATCTGCAGGGCACCGTGGAGCAGACTGCATTAGCCGAAGTTGGCCCACAAGTCCTGAGGGATGGTGTCTGAGTTATGATAAGGCTCTGACTTGGGATTAAACAGGCCTCCAGATACTGTGATATTCTAAACAAAGACACGATACTGCCCTGGGAGCCCAGTGGGCACCTGTAGGCAGTGTAGGTGAGAAAAGGCTCCAAGGAAGATTCCTGCAGCTCAGCTAGGAGGATTCTGTAAGGCAGTAGACCCATCAATGTTCAGAGTGTTGAGCTATATTCATTCCTTTTAAGCAGCCAGGCTTGTGCGTGTTTTTAGGGGCACTCACATGGCGCCCCTTCCGCCCTCACTGCTGGTTGTGCCTGTTTGATGTTCCGAATTTCTGTGTTAAGTGTGTCCACTCTCCAAATGTATCTCTGTCTCTAGAATATTTTAGAGTAGACCATTTATTGGTTAAACGCTTGTTTTTAGTGAGGAAGAAATCTTTAAAACTGGCCATACAGACCCTGCTTTAAATGTTGAACAATGGAGTGTGTAATGTTTAACACGTAGTGTTTAAAGTAGAAGACAGTTTAATTTAGAAATCCTGTTGGAATGCCAACTTAAATTACCACCATCCGTATGCATATGGAAAAGAATGAGAGTGAACGTGCAAAATTGGAATTTTGTCTATTTTGTAGAGATTCTGTAATGTATCAGGTAGAAGCCTCACTTCATGATTTAAATGCATGAAGCTGAAATTACAAAACTTGACGAAAACATGCCTTTGAATAGTGAGCCTTTATCCTCCTTGAAATAGTGATTCATTCACTAACACGTCCACCTGCAACTTTGTCAAACACATTTGTTGCCCTAGTTCTCAAGTGGGCTCAGTTTTCCAGACAGGCAGATTATTACTGTTTAAACTTTGTCCTGATGATGTTGGTGAACAGGGAAAATCCCTTGAGGTGGATCCTCTGTGTGTGTTACACATCAGACGCGGCCTGCCCAACCCCTCTGCCTGTAACTGGGAACCTTGACTGTCGGGATCATTGTAGAGAACCTTGAGGAAAGCAAAACAAGCCTCTGGAGTAGCAAAAGATGTAGCTGATTTCATGCAGTAAAACTTACACATTTTTCTTTAAAATGCATCCTTCGGAACATCAGCTTGCTGATTATCTTAGAATCGCTGTAGTCTGCTGACAGCAGTCGTGGGAACAGGTGCATGGCCCGGCTGATGCAGGATGGTCTCAGAGCGGAACCACACTGCTGACACCGAAGGAGGGGCTGGAGCCATCACGCTCGTGACTCGTGCAGATGACCTTGGCTGACCTCCAGAAGAGGAAGTGTCAGTATCCAAGGAGGAAAAAGTGTATTAATTTCATGAGTGTTTGCCTTCACAATGGCTAATACCCTGAGTTTGTGGCACCTGCTGTCTCCAGAATGAGGAGTCTTCCCTTCCTGGCAGACAAGCTCTAGATGGGAACAGGAGCTGTGGCTGCTGGATTGAAGAGGTTTCCTTCTTGGGGAGGTGGCCTTCGAGCCTGACTCGAAGGAAGCTGTGACTGGCGGGAAAGGGCATTGGAGACAGTGTATTTACCAGGAGGGTCAGTGACTGAGAACCATCCTGTTCCGAGTATTGCCATTCTGGTTCTAGAGTAAACTTGGGGAGAAGCAACAGCCAAAAGCCTCGAGGAATATTCTGTGATGTTGATGACATTTGGTAGATTTGTTGCTGAGACTGAAATGAGAAGCCCTGGAGGTGCAGGTCTATCAGGCCATGCGACGTGGGACAGCTTCTGCTTCAGGGATTGGAGTCCCCGTGCCAGAGGCTCAGTCCTGCAGAGACTTTTGCACAGTGGGCAACTGCTGCCTCCGGTTGATTGTGAGTCCCCCAGATGAATATCCATGAAAGGTACCGTGTCAGCAAAGACCCAAACTCTGTGAAGCATTTCGAGATTTATTCTGAGCCAAATGAGTTACCATGGCCCTTGATGCTGCCCTCAGGAGATCCTAAGAATGTATTCCCAAGGTGGTCAGATTCCAGCCTGGTTTTATAGCTTTTAGGGAGACATGAGACAATCAATCAAATAAATGTAAGATGTACATTGGTTTGGTCTGGAACGGTGGGACAACTGGAAGCAGGGGTGTCCAGGTCATAGGTAGATTCGAAAATTTCCTGATTGACAGTTGGTCGAGAGAGTTGTCAGATAAGGGGTTGTGGAGACCAAGGCTTTGTCATGTGGAGGGAATCCTCCAGGTAACTTCGGAGAGAATAGATTGTAAATGTTTCCCATCAGACTAAGAGTCTAAGTTCTGTCTAATTCCAGAAGGGAGGTGGGGTGATGAGGCAAGTCTGACCCCCCACCGATCATGGCCTGGACTAGTTTTTCAGATTAGCTATGGAATGCGCTTGTCAAAAGCAGGGGCTGTTCAGATGGCCAAAGGGGCTTCAAATTCTAATGTTTTTACAACCAGAAAGTGATTGTGTTTCTTCTGTGGATGAACAGCCAGTGTGGTAATTAATATTTTATTAGCAGATTAATTTGGAAGTCAATGTGTTTTCAAGTATGTTAATTATTAAGTCATCAACAAACAGAGAAGGGCTTGCTTTGAAACCAGCCTGAGACTCAAGAGGCTCATCAAAGAAAACGATGGACTTGGGAGAACTGATTCACGTGTTTACTGACCCAAGTTTCCGGCATTATGAGAAGTCTGTGCTGATACACTTGTGACTTGAGAACTTAAATCTTACTGGACTCTTAAGAGTGAGGCTTTTTTTTTTCTTTTCTTTTTAAACGGTCAGTGTTTCTGTCTCCTGTGTTTTGTCTTCCAGCCGCTGAGCACTTTAGCCTTGTGTTCATGTGGCCTTGTTCTCCGAATCACCCCCTTTGCTGCTCCTCTGTCCTGCCCGCCTTGATCGCGTCTTCCCCACCCCGTGGGTTTTATCCCGAGGACTGCTCTCCACTGTGTGGAGTGGAGGATCAGTGGACACTGGCTTTACCGACTCATTTTCTGTGTAGCTCCCAGTTTCTCAAAATCATAATTGTCTTGGATTTCCTGTGAAACTGGGAGTCAGGCCTTGGGCGCAGTGCTGGGTGGCCTTGGGCGCAGTACTGGGGCAGGAGGGAGAGATGAGAACAGGAGGGATGGGTTTGTCAGGGGAAGGATCCCCTTGCCGAATTCCTGTGTCTGTTTTAGGTTAAAGACGAATGTCCGGGTGGGTGGATGTCTCACCCGGTGTGGCTGGACCTCGCTGTGCTGAACACTGAGCAGGGGCCCCAGCAGCTGCCTCCTGCCAGGCCGGGGCAACAGGGCTGGGCTTTCGCCTCTGGGGTGGGTTGTGAGGGCTCGTGCCAAGGTGCAAGGGTCTGCACCACTGTGGTGTGACCTGAGGGGCATGTGGGAAGCTGGTCTGTGCTCCTTACCTGGGAGAAGCTGAGCTCACTTGGGCCAGAGCCTCTGGGGAGGTAGGAAGGCAGAGGCCTAGAATTCCTGTTTTCCCCAGACAGCAAGGAAGCTCAGTGTTGCACCTGCTCTGAGATGCTCTCAGCAGCCATATATAGTTGATTTTAACATGAGGGAAGGTGCCAATTAACCCGGCTCTGTGGAGAGCTTTGAGGAGTCCAGGCCCTGGGCCCCAGGCTTTTTAATATGTTCCTTCCTGAACAAAAAACAACAAAAGATCCCTGTGGCTGATGCCGACTGCGTGGGGTAGGACATGCCGAGCTTGTGTGGGGCTTGCCCCTGAGTTTCCTTGGTGCTCCTCCCAGCCCCCACGGACACCAGCCATTCCAGACCGAGGCTTGTCCTGTTTAGACCCTTGTTGGTGGGGTCTGTGGTCCTGGATCGAGGGCCCAAGCACTTCCTTCATCATTATAAATGATTCACCCGAGATATACGGCTGCCCCCAACATCTCACGAGCATGAGATACAGCCAGTGTCGCTTCCCCAAGCTCATAATTCTAGTGGAAAGGGGAAATTTTACTTTTAATGTGCTCGTGTGACTCAGATGCAAATATTCAATTCCCGTTAAACTTTCAAGACCTTGAGAACCTCAGATTCCTTGGAAGCCGTTCCTTGGCCCCACGACTAACTCCTGTGGAAGGAGGCTGGGGTGGTCCTCAGGGTCTGGGGTCCTGCTGCGTTCTCCAGGATTCCTTAGGTTTCATCATTAGTCACAGCTCTTCAGCAGGTGGAGCTGATTGACTCTGACATTTCCATTATGTTGTTCTTGTGTTGCCTCAGTTAACTTAGAATAATCAGTATTTACCAGAAATAATTGATGGCGAGATGAGAATTATTGGTGATTCCCGGACATAGGCAGCCTGTATAGATAAGCGTGTTACACAGTGTCTGATTTCTGAGATGTTCGTCCAAACCTGCTCAGCAACACACTTTCAGGGGTAGATTCCTGTGCAGGAGAAGCTGCTTTTCCCTGAGACACTGTGGTGGCCCCTGCACTGGCACGGCAGGGTGGTTGTGTGACTGGGCAGGGCTGGACGTGCTCCTGTCCACCCCTGCGCTGGGCGCCCGCCGCCGCGCCACATCTGTGTCGAGGGTGCCTACCTTTGTTCCCCCAGCTCGAACTCATAGAATTGTGTACTTTCCTTGACACATTCCTGCATAGAGATGATTAGATCTGGGGGCTGAATCTCAATCTGACATGCATGTAGGTAAATTATTCATGTGAATGACTTGGGTCCTCCACGTTCAGGGTCAGGAGGCGCGAGGTGGGTTTGGAGACAGCTGCCTGGCCTCAGGAAGTTTCTCTCAGAGTCTGTTTCTTTCTCTAGCAAAGTAAATGCTGCCTACCTCACGGGGCTTGACACACGCTCAGTACTCAGATGCTGTCTGGTCTTTATTATAGTTAGTATTTGGGGAACAGCGTGGCTGGTAAGAAAATGCGTTATCTTTACAATTTATAGAATGTCATACAAGGCAAGCGTGAAGCCGGGACTCTACCGTAATCTGAAGATGCTTGTGCTTACTCTTCTCCTTAAGCATTTTGTTGTAATTCTGGCGTGTGTCAGCCAAGTCGTATGACGGCACCGCATGCGTGATGCCAGCTCAGTTACCTTGGAACGGGGAGCCTGAGGCTGCCAGGGAGCATCCCTCCTGCCTCCAGCCCTCAGCAGTTTGTCTGTCTCTCTATCCTTCCCTCTGTCCCTCCCTATCCCCCACTCCTCCTCACCACTCCTGCTCCCCTCCCTACCCCCCTCACTTACTCTACAACTGAGGCCCAGACTTTGACAAATCACAGCTGGGCCTATTTATCGCTTGGTTGGGAAACCAGAGGGAAAGGGGCCCAATTACTACAAAAATAGAGAATTGAAATAGAATGTGAGCCACTTTTGCGTCTTGTTTTTTATTTTAATTTGAATATAAAAGCCAAGTGTCAACACAAAATCGGTGGTAACTGCGCCACACAGCTCTGAGTCTGCCTTGTCGGGGCTCCGTGGGTTCCCACGCCCTGGCCTTCTCCATGAGCGTCTGGACACGCCGTGGCTGCGAAAGGAGCATTCAGTTATAGTCCTTTGAATGTTCCAGAGTCATGTTTAATAAAAATCTTCACGTTTACCCACAGCCAAGTCTTGATTTAATAAGAGGTACTTCAGGTCTCTGGGTGGGCCTGAGCCTCTGTTTTCGAAGCAGCCGCACCATCCGAGGGGCAGGTCCATGTGGGCTGGCAGGCGGCCTGGTCCTTGGAGCACAGGGTGGACCTGACCCAGTCCTGGCAGTGCGGGGCCTTGCAGTTCTAGAATGTAGTGATGCAACCTGTGGCATAAATAAAAAGCCTCATGTGCCCCCATGAGAAGCTGGGACTTCCCCTCAGTACTGTGGTGTGCTGTTTGTGATCGTGTAGATGTAAAAGGGTGAGGGAGATGCCTAAAAACCAGGATTCCAAAGACAGCCCTACATGTCTGGTGCTTTCATGTGTGTATGCACCTGTTTGACGCGTGTACACCTTCACTCGTGCCCCTGTTTCATGCGTGTACACCTGTTCATGTGTGCATGCACCTGTTTCGCGTGTGTATGTGCCTGTGCATTCACCCTGTATTGCGTCATACGTTGTATTTTACAGATTTTTTTTCCAGTTTGTATCGTGAGCTTGTAACGACTTTGTGAAGAAAAGAGGGGGCCCTGGCAGCCTTTGACTTTGAGAAACGTGATGTCATGGGAACAGATGAGACAGCCCAGGTGAGGCCGGCAGAGGCCATCGTGGCCTGGGAGTCCGTGCACATCCACTGTCTGTCGCTGTGTGACAAGTGACCCCAAAACCTAGGGGCTTAAGGCAACGTATGTGTATGACTGTACAGCTTCTTCAGGTTGCAAATTCACGGCAGCCCTGCTGAGCGGCTCTGGCCCAGTCCCCCGGGTCACCATGAAGATGCTGTCCAGGGTTGCAGCCATCTGTAGGCTCAGCTGGACTGGAGGTTCTGCTCCAGGATGCTGAGCTGACGTGTCTGCGGGCAGAGGCCTGCTCCTCCACACCTGGCCCCTCCCTGGGGCTGCCAAGTGCATTCCTGCCCAGGGCCGCTCCTTTCCCCAGAGACGTGGGAGTGCTGGTCTTCTGACCAGCGTCAAGGTGGCCGAGTCAGGAGCAAAGACTTGTTTCCCCTACTCAGAGGCTACTCCTGCAGGGTTGGGCGACAGTGGAGGTCGTGCAGGAAGGTGTTCACTGAAGACCGTGCTCTGTGACTTGACGGGTGTTCCTCCCAGGAGGGTGAAATGGAGACTGGACGCTGGGAGCGGCGTCCTGCGCGACCCCGCATGTAGTGGGCTCACAGCAGAGCGAAGTCCTTCCTTTACAGATACTTTTCAGAGTCTGCCCGCCTTTAGATTCTCTGATTAACGTGTCTGAGGAGGGTCCCAGGAGTCTGCCACCTGCCAGGCCAAGGAGGTTCCCTGCATGTGGCTGGTCCCCTGACGCCCTGAGAAACGTGGCTCGAGAGGATCACCCGAGTTTCCTAAATGAGTCACCTGCCTTCTCTTCCCTTTGCTTTCATGCCTCCCCCAGGCTGGGTCAGTCCTGTCAGCTGCAGCGATACCTGCATGCTGGGGTTACAAGGAGATGGGGGTGTGTCTGGTCCCCCAGGGAGATTCGGTGACTGAGGATGCTGTCATAGCAGCCAATATGTCCTTTTTTTTTTCACTTTTAATGAAGTTCAGTTACTAGGTTTTCTGAGGCACAATGATGTCCTTGTGAACAATTGGTGATCAAGGAAGCAAACAAGTGTGGGAAAATGATCCTGCCCTGAAACCTAAAAAACGGCAAAACAGTAAAGAGCCCTGAAGAGCCCATGAACCTCCTCATGGGGCAGTGAGGAGACACCTCAGTAATGGCTTAAAAAAAAAATGAGACGATACTGAAGAAAAGGTAAACTAAATTTTGGGTCTCCTATGGGTAAAGAGATTGTGGTTTATATTTTATAGGCCTGTATTTTCATAATTATTTATTTTTCTTTGTTGCATTTAGAATTAGTTGCAATAAATGTGATTTTTTTTAAATTAAAAAATTGGGATATATGAAGTCTAATCCCTTTGTGATATTTCTGTACTGTGAGACTCCACATACAAAAGTGAAGCCCAGACTGTCTATCTCTAACGAACCAGAGAGAAGTGGTCATATCCTGCAGGCTGGTCTGGCCTCCAGGCGTCTGGCCATCCTCCCAATCTTGGGCACGCCTGCGTCACTGGTGCTTCCTGCCAGGCTGTGACTCTGCCCAGGTTTCAGGAGCACCTGGAACAGTTTTCCTGGGGATCCTGCTTTGTCCTGGTTCCTGGAAGCACAGGCTTTTGATGAAGGACTCTCCCCACCGCCAGGTCAATTGGTGATTGCCCCCCAGGCTGTATTTCTCGCATGAGGCGCAGAGAGTGTGGGCGTGGTGTCCCCGCCCTGGAGCCAGCTCTAGGACTGCACAGCGGCCTTGCCTCCACCCCTCATCTGGGAACAGGGCGGTGGGGAGGAGAAGGAACCAGGGTCTTGATCTTTCTGTGTCTCGAGAACATGGGAACACATCGTCCCATTGCCTTGCACCATTCACAGCCCAAGCTTGTGTGAAGTATTTATTTTATAACCTCCCCTGACAATGATGAATTTTATATAAGCAGCACATAAAGTGGTGATTTAATACCCTATCAAGCAAGATCTAAACAATAAGGAACAGATAAGTTACTTTATCCAGGGAACATTTGTCTACTGCAGGTGGAAATGAATCATGGCTTCCTCCTCGGCAGCTCCTGATAAGCCTGTGAGATTCTGTCCTGTTCGCAACTGTTAGTTTATAAGCTATACCTTTCCTTCTATGATGTTAGTTACAAGCTCTACCTTTCCTTCTGTGATGCTTATTTCTTGCCTGTTCGGCACTGTTACAGTTACAAGCTCTACCTTTTTTTCTTCGATGTGTATTTCTTGCCTGTTCACCACTGTTAGTTACAAGCTATACCTTTTCTTCTGTGATGTATATTTCTTGAAGGCATGGACTAAATCCTAATTCCACAGTATTCGATGCACATACTCAAGAGACACTTGTTTGAATGAATGGATTAATGGAAAAGAGAAGTGGTGACTTCCGTTTTAATTCATTATGCCAAACTTTGTTTACATACAAAATTTTATGGTCCTTTGGATAAACTGAGCTTCCATGCAGGGTGGTTAGAGATTGTGGGAGTGCAGCAAATGGCTCTGTGTCTCCAGGCTCACGAAGGGCTTGAGGGACTTCATGGCGGCACCCATGTTGAAAACTCAGTTCTGCAAATCCATTCGATGATCTGCCAGCACACACAGCCCTGCTTCCCAGCTGATTTCTGCACAGAGGCTTCTCCTGAACACCCCAGGTGAACGTAGGTTCAGCCAGAACTGCTGCACTTCCACAGCAAGCGAGGTGCTGCAGGGATGAGGGAGAAGGGCAGGACCCGGATCTTCCTGGGTCCCAGGGCCCGTGTGGGGACACTGCCTGGCCTGGCTCTTGTTGGGGAAGTCAGAGAAATGATGGCGTGGAGCCTCTGTTGGCAGGATCCGCTTGCTCAAACATGGATCCCAGGTCTGTGTGTGGGAGGCAAAATAGAAATTTATGTGGATATCATCAGTAACATAGCAAATGCGGGCTTCTTCCGTAGGGTGGCTGACCCTCTCGCTCATCTGCTGAGCAAAGGTGCGTCCCGGCCTCCTGGGCCTCCACAGTGAGCTTTTCCCAAGCTCTGTCCACTCTGTGGAGATGGCCGGAGCCAGGGCAGACATGCGGTGTTTGTAACTTTTTTTTTTTTTTTGAGATGGAGTATTGCTGTGTCACCCAGGCTGGAGTACAGTGGTGTGATCTTGGCTTAGTGCAAGCTCCGCCTCCCGGGTTCACGCCATTCTCCTGCCTCAGCCTCCCAAGTAGCTGGGACCACAGTCACCCACCGTCACGCCCAGCTAATTTTTTGCCTTTTTAGTAGAGACGGGACTTCACCGTGTTAGCCAGGATGGTCTCGATCTCCTTACCTCGTGATCCACCCGCCTCAGCCTCCCAAAGTGCTGGGATTACAGGCGCGAGCCACCGCACCCGGCCAGGTGTTTGTCAGTTTTTGAAAGCTGCATTTAAAGAATGAAATAGACCGAACAGAATTACTTACTTTTGAATATTTAATACTTAGTCTACAAGAACACTTAAATATAGTTAATGTATTCAAATAATAAGGAAGAACTTTCCAAAGCAAAAGTACAAACCTTTTACTTGGCAGGGATTTCACTCTGTTTCTAAAAAGCCAGCAAGCACTTTTCCTGAAATAGACTCGTCTGTTCCTCTACATAGACCCTACTAACATTTTAGCTGCATTTCTGCTGTATCTTCATGTGATAGATGATAGAAAATTCCTTGCTACTGGAACTTCACGATGCTTTCCTTTTAAACATCAGATAGAAAGTATGGATAGTAAATCTCAGATTAGTTGCCATTCTCGGTCTTGGTAGAGCTGCCACCAACAGCCTCTGTCAGTTACAACAGAGTGTGTCTCCCCAGCAACCAGGCTTAGATTGCAGACCGAGCCAGACTCACCCAGGATTGAGTGCAATGTCTTCCAAAGCTGTAGCCGCTGCTCTCAGAGGAGACTTGAGCCCTCCCTTTGATGCCTGCACATGGCTGTTCTCAGATCACAGCAGCTGCAGCAGCATCTCGGAGGATGCCGGCAGGGGTGTCCTGGGTATTGACACCACAGCAGTGGCCTGCAGTGTCGGAATGAAATGGGCCGTGACACTGAGCAGCCTAAAGGAGTCCACAGCCACTTTTCAAAGGTGCAGCGGCCCGAGGTGAACCCCAGAGCACTGAGGAGCCTGGAGTTGACCTGTCTCGACTCCATTGAGAGAACTGGCTCAATTCTGTACCTGTGCGGGCAAAAGATGACTGTTTGGGCTTGGCCCCTTCCCAGGCCAGGGCTAGGAAGGTTGTCTGCACAGCTAGTGGGAGCTTGACTCTGTTCACACTCGGGGCTGAGTCCCGCTCCTTTCTGTGAGCCCAGGGAAGATAGACATGCCGAGCTCTCCTGTAAGAGGCCCCTGATGAGTCAAAGCTGAGCGCCAGGATGGTCGGCCTTGTGTGCGGGGCAGGTTCGGAGTGGGCACGTGCTACGTGGGGGCCCGGCTGCTGTTGTCACTAATTGGGCTCAGCAGACGCTGCCGGTGGACATGGCTCCTGTGGTACTTGGTGATTTTCTTCTCACAGGAGGTACTTGATGGGTTTCCGTGCGGTGAAGGTGTCGGTGCTCTGACAGGCAGCCTGACTGGAGGAAGGCCCTGGTGGGGTTGTGCTCCGAGGCCTCGTTCCTCTTAAGGAACAGGAAGGGGGTTTGGGATCATGCTTCCGGCTGCGCTCGCTTGCTAGGTTCTTGGCCTCCACGGCCGGGAGGAGCTGAGCCCCGGCCTGAAACTTGGACCCGTTCCACAGCCTCCGTGGCGCTTGTGGTGGTATGCGGGATGTGGCCCTTGGAACTCCAAGCCCTACCCTGGTATGCCACCCGTTGGGGCGTCTCAGGCACCCGCTGTGTGCCAGAATCCGTGGTGGGGTGGGCGGTAGCAAGGGCTATGGGGTAGAGGGGACACGGTACGCGGATGATGCTGAGAAGCATCAGGGATGCACTTGAGGCAGTGACAGCAGAGCTGAGACCTGCAAGGAGGGGACTGGCTGTGGGTGTTGGGGCTCAGGGAGCTGCCTCTACCAGAGCCACAGTGCTCAGTGAGGGCAGAGCGGGGTACTGAGGCCTGGGGAAGCCGTGTGCACAGATCGCATCAGGTATGTAGGTCTGCCGGGCTGTGCTGCCCTTCTCAGTCCTGGCTGGGCCTGGGGTCCCGGAGGGATCTGAGGGTCCTGGCATCTCCCTCTTCTTGCTTCCCTGCTTCTTCCTGGTTAAGGGCTGCTTGTTTATTGCAATTCTGGCAGTTATTCTGAATATTAAGAGGAGTTTCACAAAATTGTAGGGGGAGAGGGACCAGGGATTCTTTTTTTTTTTTCTCCCCCTGATTTTACACGGAGGCTTCTGCTGTCCCTTAGTGTGGAGACAGAGTGCAGATGTTCTGTATTTTTGTCCAGGAAGAGAAGAGCTTCTGAGAAGTCACAGATCTGATCGTTGCAATAGCACTGACATTTTAAAATGGGAGAATGCTGACGTCTATAATAATCAGAGTGAAATTTCGGTAGCTTCAATATAAAGATGCTGAGATGATCTTAGAGCCACTTCGTCCATAGATCCTTCTACAGAGTGGAGTGTGACATCTCTACCAGCCTCTGATCAGTGGCCGCCTGTGGCTGACTGAATGCTTGAAGTGTAAATGAGAAACTGAATTTCTAATTTTTTTTAATTTTAGTCAAATTTAAATAGCTATATGGGCCGGGCACCATGGCTCATGCCTGTACTCCCAGCAGTTTCAGAGGTCGAGGTGGGTGGATCATGTGAGGTCAGGTGTTCGAGACCAGCCTGGCCAACAGAGTGAAATCCCATCTCTATTAAAAATACACAAAATTAGCCGGGCCTGGTGACAGGCGCCTGTATTCCCAGCTACTCGGGAGGCCGAGGCAGGAGAATCACTTGAACTCGAGAGGCAGAGGTTGCAGCGAGCCGAGATTGTGCCACTGCACTCCAGCCTGGGTGACAGAGGGGGACTCTTAAGGAAAAAAAAAAGATTTTAAAAACCCTACATGCCCCTAGTTGCTTCTGTAGGAGACGGCATGGTTCCAGAAGGTAGACTTAGTGTTGAGGACTCTGCAGCATCAGGCTTGAGACAGTCTCCCTTCCTAGCAGCGTGTGCCCCTGGGCTGCCCTTCTACCAGAAGGGATGGTGGCATCTCTGGGAGGTATCTGTGGACTCAGATCGGTGTGGATTAGTGACTTGTGTTACTCACAGATACTTAATTTTATGGGTAAATGAATACCTGGACTTGCTGCAACTTCAGGGCGAGATTCGGGAGTAGGGAGTGAAAAGTGACAAGGGGACCCAGGGCTTATTCTGCCGCCCCCAGGACCTGCTCGGGGCGTCTTCCCCTCTGAAGCTGCAGCGCCTGCCTGGGGCACCCCTCCTCTCTGAAGCCCCAGCACCTGGTCGGGGCATCTCTCCCCTCTGAAGCCCCAGCACCTGGTCGGGGCGCCCCTCTCCTCTGAAGCCCCAGCACCTGGTCAGGGAACCCCTCTCCTCTGAAGCCCCGAGACCCTCCTGGCCTGCGGTGCTGCTTCTCCAAATGCTGTCCTTGGCTGTTTTCCAGGAGTCACCGGCACCCGATCAGGCTGCGTGTGTCACTTCTTCATGGATCTGGGGTGTCGGTGAAGTCAGTGAAGCTCATTTGTCTCATCTTCCTCATGTGCCGTATCTCACCTGTTGTCTGTCCGAGTTCGTGTGTGTGCGTGTTGTGCGTTCTCAGGCTGTATTCGGTGCTTAGGTGACAAGAACGTCTTAGCGCAATGGACTGTGTGCTCCAAAGGACACTGTGTGTGAATCGAGACACGGTTTACTTGTGGGGTTTAAATTTCCTGGGTGTTGGAGGCAATTAGGGGGAAACAAGGTCTAAAAAAGCCCTTGGGGAGAAGGAAGGCAATAAAGATAAACGTAACTTTATACACACTTAGCAGTTGATTCAATTTGAAGGTGAATTTTGTATTTTGGGGACTCCTGAAGTTACTGTTTGTTGGGATTCCTTGATGAGCTTTTCTTGTTTTCTGTCAAGTAGAAAGTAAAATGCATCAGTTTTGTCTTTAATTTTGACTGACTAGAATCTAATTCCCTTTTTCTCCCATTCACGTTAGGGTGGGGATTGGACTACAAGAGCTATTGGATCTCTTTATTTCTGATCTTAAATGAATTTTTTTATTCACTTTTTTTTTTTTTTTTTTTTTTGGTGAGTTGCTATTTTTTCCTTCAATGTACTGTTCTTTGGTTTGGAAAATGTTATATTTGTACTGTGCTTAAATGTACACAGTGGTTCTAAATTGCTACTTTTCTTTAAAGTTAGATATAACATCATAATTAAAATGTCATCCATAAATCAGGCACAGTCTGAGGCCTGGAGACCCCTCTTGTCACTTCCTTCCAGCTGTGTCTCCTTGCCCGGCCACGTTGCCTCTGGCCACGTCTCCTCCTTCCCGGCCACATCACCTCTGGCCTCACTGCCTGACACCCTCCCTCCTGGTGACCTCCGAGGCTCCTGCTGACTGCCCTCCCGAGGGTCTGGTTGAGGTTCCTTCCCCGTTTTCTGCTCCTGAGTGGGTCTCAGGGCCTGGATGTTTCATAGGATGCAAGTTTCTTCCCTTCCAGCCGTGGGTCTCTGGGTGACAACTCCAGAGAGTGCACAAAGCTCTCCTTACCCACCTGGGGGCCCTGAACCCTGACCTCCAGGGCTTGTCTGCAGGGTGTGGGGCAGACTCATGCATGAATTGGACTAAAAAGGTGCTTCCAGGAATCCTTGTTTTAAGTGCACTGCAGCAGAGATGGGGAGAGGGGACCACCTGGTCTGGCAGTTAATTCCTCAGAAAAGTTAAGCATAGAATCACCGTACGACCCAGTAATTTCACTCCTAGGCATATGCCCAAGAAAATTGAAAGTGTTTTTACCAAAAAATCTTACGTAAGAGTCTTCATAGCGGCATTATTCCTAATAGTAGAAACAGCCCAGGTGTCTGTCAACAGATGAATGGATAAAGACAATGTATGCACAATGGAATCTCACTCAGCCGTAAAAAGGAACAAAAGAACGTGTGCTCCAACCCAAATGAGCCTTGGACGTGAAAGATGCCTGCGCCAAAGGTCACGCACTGTGAGATTCCACTCACCTTGGACGTGAAAGATGCCAGCACCGAAGGTCATGCCAAAGGTCACGCACTGTACGATTCTTCTCACAACAGGTGTCCAGAATGGGCAAATCCAGAGAAACGGAAGTCGGCTGGCGACTGCCACGGGCTGGCGGAAAGAAGGAGCAGGTGCTGACTCTTTAATGGGTTCAAGGTTTCCTTGGCCAGTAGTGAAAAATTCCCGGAATTACATAGTAGTGGTTGATTGTTGTACAGCTTTGAGAATATGCTAAAAAGACTGAATTGTATCCTTTAATATTGGGGCTTTTATGCTTTGTAAATTGCTTTTCAGCTTAACAAGGAACTCAAGAACTTCTTTGGTGTTGGTACTTAGAATGTGAAAGAGACAATACCCAAAACATGTTACTATGTAACTCATGTCCCCAGAGAGTTAAACTTCATTAAAGGATGTGTTTAAGCCTAGGAGACACAATGATCCTATACTATATGTTACAGCCCATCTTACTGATTTCTGTCTCACATAACAACCATATTCAGGGAAAACCGACATGTAAACGTGTGCTGAATGCTATATAGAGGCACATTCCTCTTACCCGGATGGTCTTTAGTGGTGCAGTAAGAGATACGGTCATAGAAACGTTAGTTTAATTTCCATGGCAACAGGAATTTGGCACATCTGATGAGTTAGATCTACCTGCACAGCTCCTAATAGGGTTGCCCATTTCTGTATGGTGTCTGTGTACGTTCTTGCTGTGGAAATAAGTGATAGTACCTGCATAAACACTTGCCTGGAAATGCGCATGAAGCTGGTGAAAGCAGAGGACAGGCGAGAGGGTAGCATGGCTCAGCCCTGGCAAAGGAGACAGTTATTCCGAATGCAGAAGATTCAGGAACACGATCCTTGGGAAGACTGTTGAATTCCGTGTATCTCACCACTGTCGGGTTGTATCTGTGCAGCCAGTTTACCGGAGCCGTCAGAACCGCATGTGTTGGTATCAGTGTCATCACTCAACGCTTCTGACTTTTCCTGGTGCTGAGGATGACTGCATGTGGTGGAATCAAAGTGCTCACTTAGCACAGATCATCAGATCCCAGTTCTTTTCTATCAAGGGGGGCAGGGTTAGGACCCCCCACTCCCTAATCGTACAAGAACTGGGATCCGATGATCTGTGCCGTCGAGAGAGGCAGGGTTACAACAGCCCACTCCCCAATCCCATTGTTGAAAATAATAGTTGGCTTGGGAGGGTTTTTACTCCTAAGGTTGAAGCCGTGCATTTCTGGAGTCTGGGCTGTCAGCCGTGGTGGCTGGGGAATGCTGGGGCTGTGGTCGCCCGGCCGCCAGCATCCCTGCTGGTGGGTCCTGCCTCTTTGACACCGTTCCTTTCTGAAGCTTGCTTTCCCCGGTCCTGGAAGTAGCAGCACTGGAGGAATGGCCTCCTTCCTACAGCGAAGCTGTGCCAGGAGAGGAGAAAACATAGAGCTCTGTTGAAGGATATGATGTTCGGGGCACCACACCATTCGTTCTGCTTCTCAGCGGTGCCTCCTGGTTGATGTTACCATCACCTGGCATTGCCCAGGAGGTAACTCGCAGATGCCACACTGATGGAAAGCCGCAGGAGCGTGGTTCGAGTCCAGGGCCAGCTGGAGCATATCAGCAAGGTCGGGCTGGACACCTGTGGTCCACCCAGTGGGTGGGTCTGTGGAACTGGGGTGGCGTGAGAGCCAGAGGGTCCTGGTAGAACCCTGCCAGATGACAAGAAAGAGGCCCATGAGGAGAGGAACCAGTGGGATCGAGACAGGGAACCGAAGGAGGAGGTCAGGAAGGAGCGAGCTGTCACAGGGTGCACAAGCAAATGCACCTTACAGGATGCAAGATATTGGAGACGGTAATTATAGATGACTTTTCTCAGTCTTTTTATTGTGGTAAAATTACATAGCACTCTGTTTTTAAGTGTATGGTTTGGTGGCATTAACTGTGTTCACACTATCGTGCCGCGATCACCACCATTGATCTCCAGAACTTCCTGGTCTCCCCACACTTGAAACTCGGTCTACCAAACACTAGCTCTCCTCCTGCGCCAGCTCTGGTAAGCGCTACAGATTGCTTGTGAAATAGGCTTTTTCAGAAGAGAAGGGGCAAGAAGAGCTCTCAAGACTGTCTTGAGATTTGAGGAAGTGTTTTAGGTTTTGCTCTCTGGTTCCCAGTGTAAAGGAACTATTGAAGACGTGGGAAGGCGAAGGTCTGTGATCTCAGGAAGTGCTGGGCTGGGCAGCTATCCCGCTGTGACGGGGGTACGTGCCCTCAAACCCGCCTGAGATAATCGCGTGAGGATGGTGCTGCATTGTGACAGCTCTGAACTTGGTCTCCTTGAACGTTGCCAAGTACACAAGCTTTGGCGGTTACCGTCTAGTGTCTGCGGGAGACTTAGAATTTGAACATTGTTGACCGCAGAACACACTCACTCTGATAACACTCTACCTGTTCTCATCAATAGGAAATATGCTGTGTCCTTTTTTTTCTTTTTTTCTTTTTCTTTTTTTTTTTTTTTTTTTTTTTTTGCCTTAATATTCTGTGTTGCAGTAGCAGTAGTTGCAGCAGACGCTACTTCTGGTTCATGGTCATTGCCAAACACAAGCTTCTGGAAACCGTGTGAACAATGAAGGGGAAAGTGTTTTTCCGCAAAGGGCTTTTTTGAACATCTTGTTTTTCTCTGGAGTATCTGCTGTGGTGTAAAACATTTTCACATTTAGGGGTTGGTAACGTGTTTTTTACTGGTCAGCTTTGAAATCCCGTGTTTCTGCATGTCATGGGGCTGCTTTATCCTGTTACTCTATGATATCGCTGGTTTGCAAAACTATTGGTTATTTCACTTTAAAAACCAAAGCAGCTTACAGTATGAGTGTGATTCCTGCAAGAATTGAATTGTAAAATTGATTTGTGTTCAATAAACTTACTGGAATGACTAGATCAGTGGACAAAAGAACACGTCAAGTCTCTGGGCCAGGAAGGACTTCCAAATAATACACGTGATACACAGTAATTACTTAACAAAAGATTAGATTTAGTACATAAGTATTTAAAACCTCTATATTTTCTATTCTAGCCATTCCGCAGTGCCCATGAGGGTGGGCTGCAGGACAGCCTGTGGAATGCAAGGTCTGTGGGCGCTCAGGTCCCTGGTATAAAATGGCATCGTGTTTGCATATGACATACGCACATCCTCCTGCAGACGTTCAGTCATGTCAGGGTTGCCCATAACAGCTGTACCATGGACATGCCATGCGAGTAGTTGTTAAACTATATTGTTTAGTGAATAATAATAATAAAGTCTGAATGCTTAGTACAAACACATTAAAAAGATATTCTTGCTCTATGGTTGGTGGAATCCACAGGCCTGGAACCCCGGGAGAGAGCATAAACTCTAGAAGCAAAACGAACAAATAAAGAACTTGAGGTCATCAGGGACGGGTGTGGGATCACACTGAATCTCGTGTGTTTTGCTGTCTGTGTCACTGCAGAGTGTAAACAGGAACTATTTTTAGCTTAAGGTAAAATAGGTAACGGGAAACACTGTGGAATGGGCACGAAGGTGCGCCCCTCATTACCACGTGTTACAGCCAAGCCTCTGCCTCCTGGGGAATGATCTGTTCTGTGGGGAGACTAGACGTTGATGATTTCCGGATATGTGAAGGGAAATGCCCTCCGAGAAGCGTGGCTTTGGCCGGAGCACGTCAGACGAGAGTTAGCGTGTCATGGAGTTTCCACAGTGCCCCTCAGCCCTGCTGCTTCTCTCCCCACCCCTGTTCCTGACTCTTACCAAGGGAGGAAATTTCAACCCCGCACAGGGCTGTGGGTCTCTGGGGCAGGTGCTGCCTTCTCCTGAACAGGCTGCGGCAGAGGAGGGTCTGGCCTTACTTGAACTGTGAGAGATGCTCTCGGAGATCCAGCATCCTGCAAACCCAGGTGCTGAAGGTTCCTCCTTCACCGTCCTGCAGGGAGAGGGCGCTTTTCTTGCTTCCCCTCAACCCGAGCTGACGTCTTGTCTGTTCTGTACACCTAGTTCTCAAGAGCAGTTATTGTTAATCATCCAGCAGACAAACCCCATAAGATGACAGCCTGGGAGGGTGGATGGGGCTGGAAAGTAGTTTCCTGAATAACAGGGTTCAGTTTCCTGTTTTGGTGTCATTTGACCAAAAGACGCCAAATAATTGAAATATTGTCAGCAAAACACCCATGCTGTATCTGAGTTTTTTTTTTTTTTTTTTTTTTTTTTTTTTAAGGAATGGGTGCAAACATTTAACAGGGACCTGACAAAAGAGAAGGATGTCTTCTCTGCAATGTGAAGGTCGAGGCTGGTTGGCATTTGCCATCTGTGACTAGCAGCGACCCAGGTTGTTTCCCTCCCGATCCTCCAGCTCCTGCTTCAGTTCCCACCAGCAGGAGGAGCAGCGGGAAGGTGCCTTTTCCCCTTTGAAGGGGATGAGGTGAGAGTTGCACCTGCCATTTCGCAAGTCCCTGGAGTGATTCTCCAGCACGGGTGGGAGTTGGGTTTGGAGGCCTGAGCCCCGTGAAGCTGGGGTTGCTGTTCCCTGAGCAGCAGGAGCCTGGACTCTGGGAAGTGGGGTCAGAAGGTAGCCTTTGCTGCATCCACAGGAGGGGCCCCTCGTCTCAGTTGACATCTTCACTGCAGAAGGGGGTGTGGGCTTCATGGTCCATTGATAAATAGAATGTGACTTTTTTTTTAAGCACATCGAACCCTAATTCCTTCAGCGTTTACTAAAGTGTCATTTTGTAATTCCACATGATTTTATCGTTATACCCGCCGGAGGGAATACTTCCTATAAACCAGAAGGATCTCTGAGACCGTTCTCGGCCCATAGAGAGTTCATTTTCCCAAGGTTGAAGACACAGCCTCAGGAGGGGTTGAGGACACACTGTGACAGCCTCAGGAGGGGTTGAGGACACACTGTGACAACCTCAGGAGGTCCTGGACATGTGCCCAAGGTGTTTGGGGCACAACTTGGTCTTTCACATTTTAGGGAGACGTGAGACATCAATACATGTGAGATGTTCGTTGGTTCGGTCCAGGACGGAGGGACAGCTCAAAGCGGGGAGGGGTTTCCAGGTCACAGGTAGATCAGACAAATGCATTTCTGGTGAACCTTTCCAGAGGAAGCAGTCAGATCCGCATTTATCTCCATGTGCAGATGGCGACTTTGAGTTCTGTCCTCTGTCCATGAGGAATTTCCTTGCGGACTGGTTGTGCGGGAGGTACATGGCTTTTTCCCCCCCCAGTAGCTGTCTCTGTTAGGAAAAGCATGGGAGGCAGGTTTACCCTAAGCTGTCCCCCACCTTGATTTCCCTTTAGCTTAGTGATTTTGGGGTCCTGAGATGTATTTTCAGCTTCACACTTCTGAACACACTGGCACTCTAAACAGTATTGTAGGAGGCATCTAACTTAGAAGAAGAATCTATTTGGAAGGACTTGAGCACCTTCCTCTTTGAGAGACACAAGCCTCTGTTTAGTTTGCCCCAAGGCTGTTAGGCTGCCCCGGTCTGTGTGAGCTTAGAAAGCTGTGCCCCTCTCAGCGCCTGGCTGTGGAATCTGATGACTTGGAAGATAATCCAGCATCTACATGTTTTGGAAAGCAGATTGCCTCTTAAATTTTTGGTGATTATGATTCTAACACTAGAATTTCAGTGTGCATTTTCCACCCTTCTCACTTTGTCTCCTCACACCCTGAGATGCTGTTGCATTTGCCCTTAGGCTTCATTGAGGGAGGGTCAGTTCTGACCCTTTCTTAGATATTGACCTGGAACGGACAGAATCGAGATTCAGAAAAACCCTGGAGCTGTGAAAGTGGTTGATATCTATGTAAGTGGGGTTCATGTGTCAAATTCAGGTTTAAGAAATACCAATTCTAGGCTAGGCATAGTGGCTCACACCTGTAATCCCAGCACCTTGGGAGGCTGAAGTGGGCAGTTCAATTTTGAGCCCAGGAATTTGAGACTAGCCTGGGCAACATAGCAAGACCCTGACTCTACAAAAAATTAAATAGTGGTGGTGATGTGCACCTGTGGTCCCAGCTACTCGGGAAGCTGAGGCTGGAGGATCACCCAAGCCTGGCAGGTTGAGGCTGCAGTGAACCCTGATAGCACCACTGTACTTATGGTGCACTGTGCCTGAGTGACAGAACAAGAACCACCACAAACACACACACTATCAATTCATGCAGTGGCCAGTTCTGCTGGGACCACCTGTTAAGGCTACTCTGGGCCTCATTGTTTGAGAAGGGTCTGTCCAGGGGAGAGAGGGAGTAGCTTGAGGGCCTAGAAGCCAGTTCTTGTGGTTCAGCGTGACTATGGGTGTGGAACTGGGGGCAGGGCTCTCCAGGGGCATGAGTGGGTAAGCTGATGGGATTCCAGGATGAGCCCCTGTGACTTTGCCTGGTTTACATCCGTCCAGTATGAATCCACAGGCTCTTACTCTAGAAGCTTCTGCCGGGGCTGATGGACTGGCCCAGGAACAGAGGGTGCCCTCAGAGCCTCAGGGTGCCTTCTGGTTTAGGAAGAGTACTTAGTCTCCTAGATCTAGGATTTATGGCACTACAGGGGACTGGTCACACTCGGAGCAGCAGCCACCTACATTCTAGACTTGGTTCTCGCCGAAATATTTTGGAGCCTGTTGGTACCCTGTGTTCTGTTGATCTGTAAAACAAGTTAGAGTTGTAACTAGTTAAAATCTACTTTTAAAATTTTGCCACAGAATATGGCAGTTGTGGTGGAGCCTGGCCAGGGACCCCCACCCTCGGACGCTGCCGCATGCTGGGGTTGCAAGCGTTGCCTGCATCGGCTGCCCCTCCTGGCGTACCTGTGTTCTTGACATGGGCGCCGGCTGAGGCTCGGCCTGTGGGACTCGTGCAGCCATTTGTCCGTGTTCCTCTGAGGTTCCGCAGACTTCATGGTCCCGTGGCAGAGCATACGGTATCTGCTTGCATCCTGATTTCCCCAAACCAGTGCACGTGAGGCCTCCCTGGAGAGCTTGTGGGAAGCCCTAGCCCACCCTTTTCTGGTCCCACAGCCAGCACCAAACTCTGAGATCCCCTTGGCCCACCCCTCAGGTTCCTAAAATGGTTAGGGTTTCCTGGGCCCCGAATTTTTAGGTCTAGGCTAAAAAGTCCTGGGACAGACTCGCAGGGTTCTTTATGTAGAAACGATGAGTGTGCTGGTGACTCAGAGCAGGCACTGCACCCTCACTCCAGGGTCCTTTGCGCCAGCTGTAAAGGAGCGTGTGGGTCACACACAGTCCCTGCATCCTCACTCCAGGCACTGCTCTTTTATTTCTTAATTAAAAGCCTAAAAGCCTTGATAATGAAAATGCATTCTCCCCAGAAAGTAGAGTTTCCTGTTACGGAGGATCACCTGTAAATGCCGTGCCAGGTCCTGCTTCCTGCCAACGGCCAAGGCAGGTACTTCATTTGGGAGGTGACCCAGAGGGACATCTGAGAGGCCTGCCCGTCCCCGAGGGATGAAGCCGCTGGCCTCACACTCTGCTCCGGCCCCCATCAGCTCCTTCCTACCTGCAAACTGCCTGCTTTGACGTTGCCATCATTGGAGATCCGTTAGGGACTTAGTATGGGTTGACTCCCATAGGACCAGGAGATCGTGGAAAGGTGGGAACCAGGGCTGGGAGGGTGGTGACCACGGCCAAAATGAGAACCGTGGTGGACTGGGAGGTCCATCTTCTGTCTAAAATGTTTTTTAAAATAAACATAGTGTCTCAGGAGCATGAGAAGGCAGGCCACAGACAGGGGAGAACGTATCTGTAAAAGACTCATCTGATAAAGGCTGTTATCTAAACCGTGCAAGGAACTCTCAAAACTCAACAAGAAAATGAACAACCTGATTAAAAATGGACCAAAGACCTGGATAGATAACCCAACAAAGAAGATACACAGATGGCAAATCTCCACGCGGAAAGATGGCCCGCGTCTTATGTCGTAGGGCGAGGCGTCACTGCGCACCCATCAGCCTGGTCAAAACGGGAACTCTGACACCACTGAGTGCTGGTGGGTGTGTGGGCATCAGGACCTTCACTCATCACTGGGGGAAGTGGGGCAGCTGCTGTGGGAGGCAGCGTGGCAGTTTTCTGTGGAACTAAGCACTCCGACCACAGGAGAAATCAAAGTCTTGGACGTTTACTCAGAAGAGCTGAAAGTTCTTCACACTTCCACTCGGAAATGTGCACACAGATGTTGACAGCAGCTTTATTTATCATTGCCAAAACTTGAAAGCAACCAAGATGCCCTTCAGTAGGTGAATGGATAAGCTGTGGTATGTCAGAAACTGGGATATCATTCAGCACTGAAAAGAACTGGACCACTAAGCCATGAAAAGACGCGGAAGGATCTGAAACGCATGTTGCTAAGTGAGTCTCCAATCTGGAAAGGCTACCTGCTGTCTGAGTCCAACCACAGGACAGTCTGGAAAGGGCAAAGCTGTGGAGAAAGTAAAACGGTCAGCGGCTGCCAGGGTTTGGGGAAGGGAGAGATGAATGGGAGGAGCATACAGGATGTGTAGGGTGGGGAAGCAACTCCGGGTGGGGCTTTCATGGGGGATCCTTGCCGTTCCACCTCTGTGAAACCCACAGAGTGAGCAGCAGCAGGCCGAGCCCTCTGGTGAGCTGTGGACTCTGGGTGGTGGTGTCGTGTTGATACGGGTCTGTCAGTCGTACAGACGTGCTTGTCCGGTGGGGACAGGAGAATGATGGAGGCTGTGCCTGTGCTGGGAAAGGAGATACGTGAGGACTCTCTGTACTTTCCTCCTGATTTTGCTATGAACCGAAAACGGCTTTTAAAAACGTCTATTGAAAAGCCAAAGAAAAGAGTGCTGGCCAGATAGCATCTGTGTGAGCGTGTGGCCTGTGTTCTATGTTCAGGATTTCCCTGTTAGAATACACATATCTACATTATTCAGAAGTTAAACTTTTGCACTAAGTAACTCACTATAAAGTTAATGACAATATCAGCTTGAGCGCTGCCGGGATAGCCAGGATCCTGTATCCTGAATCCTGAACAGCTTCTCCCCTTACAGGTGCAGTTGACGCCCATGCCCTCAGCCCAGTAAGCAGCAGTGCTGGAACCAGGAGTCAGGCTTTGGGGGGCAGAGAGGAAGTGAGATCTGTAAGCACGTGGCGGGGGGGTGGCAGGGATGATGTTTTGACCAGTTTTCCTTATCCCTGAGACCTTCTTACAGTTGGGAGTCCCCACTCTCGGGCACCTCAGAAACCAAAGGCTACTTGTAATCCTCAAGTTCCAGATGCCTCAGGGGAGGTACTTGGGTTGTTGGGTGCAGTTATTTGCTACTCGGTGGGATTTACCCGCAGCATTTCTGGTTGTTTTGAAGAGCTGATGCTTGAGCTGCTTAAAATCACGTATGGATATCGATTTACCTGTAAAAGTTAAGAATGGAATTTGAGTTCAAAGATTTGTTGAAAATGCTCAAGTTTGTGTACTAATATATACATTAGTGGAAATATCCCAAAGTCCAGGATTTATGTTAATCACTTCTCTTGATTTTTGTAATATCTACCTGTCGTATTTCCATTTGATTAATAGATGTCAGAGGGCTTAAATTTTGAGTGCCTGAATTCACTGAATTTAAAACTTCTTACACCAAATGTAATTAAACTGAATGCAGCCAACAGTGCGTGCTTTTATGAATGTTGATTAAAATATATATAAAAACACATATCCATGAACATGCAGATGAGGGCAACATATTAAACCAATGGAAGTAGAATTAGTGTTCCTTGTTTTCTGAGAAGACAAATTTTTTTTTTCTTTTTTTTTTTTTTTTTTGAGACGGAGTCTCGCTCTGTCGCCCAGGCTGGAGTGCAGTGGCCTGATCTCAGCTCACTGCAAGCTCCGCCTCCCGGGTTCATGCCATTCTCCTGCCTCAGCCTCCCGAGTAGCTGGGACTACAGGCGCCCGCCACCTCGCCCGGCTAGTTTTTTTTTTGTAGTTTTAGTAGAGACGGGGTTTCACTCACCAGGATGGTCTCGATCTCCTGACCTCGTGATCCACCCGTCTCGGCCTCCCAAAGTGCTGGGATTACAGGCTTGAGCCACCGCGCCCGGCCGAGAAGACAAATTTTTAAAAAGCTGAGTGGTCTTATAACTTTCTAGTTTCCCACTTATTTGCCCTAAAGTGGAAGATTGACAGCAGCAGAAGAGGAGATCCTGGGCCAGTGCGGGCTCTGGGAGCAGCGGGGTGAGTGCCCGAAGGTGCTGGCTGGAAGCAGAGCAGGGAGGTGCTCAGGCAGGCCAGGCCGGCCTCAAGGCTTGCGGCTCAGTGAGTGAGAAAGGGTTCACGTTTCCTGGAGAACCCTTGTCTCTGCCCACGGAAAACCCAAACTCCTTCCAACCGGGATGTGCATCTCATGTAAAAGTTGTTGCTCCCAGAAAGAAAGCCAGTGGATATAGAATTTTTTTGTATGCAGAAATTACTTGAAATTTGTTTCTAACCTTATCCTTTTCTTCCACCATCTTAATGTCCAGTAACTTCCTGCAGGTAACACACACATCTTAGGAGAGCGCTGTATTTCAGCTGCTGTTGGCTCCGATGTGACTTTGTGGTGTCTGATGTTCTGGTTCTGAGGTTCTGCCCAGAACTTGGCTCCTCCCTGCTGAGCGTTGCTTGTTGAAGGCCCGTGTGGAAACTTTCCCTGTCAGCTCGTTGACCGCAACAGTCTTGGTTCAGAAACCTTGGACCTCCTGAGACTTCACACAGCCTTCTAAATTTTCTTGCGTGACCTTTTCATTTTAGTGTTCCCCATTAATTCAGCTGTTTTCCAGAATGTAAGTAAGCTGCTGAATGCAGGTTGGGGGGTGCCCTCCGTTGGCTCTGGGGAGAAGCATCGCTGTTTCTCCGGGTGGAGCTTCCCGGCCACCATGTTGTGCTCCAAGACGCAGCAGGGTTCTTTGGCAGAAGTAACCGTCGAAGGCCCGCGTCTCAGTGGCAGGGTGGCTGTGGGTGTGTGGCCTCGCGGCCATACCGGCCCCTCCCCATCAATGGCACCACGAAGAGGAGCAGGGGGAGGCCTGGGATCTGTCAGCAGAGTCACAGCAGTGCTTCCGAGAGTGTCGTCCATTTGTAACTAGACAAGCAGAGAAAGTGTTGGAGATAAGCAGGAGACGGTGTCTGTCCCTAATGAGCTCAGGCGTGCCCTTGAGAGGGTCAGGTTTCTGTGCGGTTGATCCGGACTCAGCCTGGCTGTGGCAGTGCAGGTGACTGCTGGGCTTTGGCAAGGCTGCAGACACTGTCCGTCTGAGACAGCCCCCTTCCCAGGTTGACGGTACCAGCTGGGCGCCCAGGCCTGATTTCCCGCCAGGACGGAGGCCCTGTGTATGTGTTGGGGGAGGGGGCGAGGAAGGGGGAGGTGGGGTCCTGCTTTATTGCTGTATCCAATGCCACGCGGAGTCAGTACTCAGGAAACACGTGCTGTGTGGGTCAGCGATTAAGTTCAGAAACCTGAAAAATTCAGCAGCGCAGGCTTTGGGCATGCATGAGCCGTCCAGCCCTGGGGCATCCTCCTCATCCCAGGGGCCCCTGTCCCCGCATGGCTGTTGGCAGCTTCACAGCTTCCTCTGCCTCCCCTCCAGGGCCCTGGTGTGGCTGGGGCGGCTAGTGGCTGTGCAGACCCCATAGCCAGTAGATCGTTGATGCCAACGCCTTAGGCCTGGGTTACCTGAGCCAAGGACTCCAGTGCACGGCTGAGCTCACCCCAAATGCCTGGATCGGAAGGCCTTGGCTTGCAGTGGGGTGGGAGTTGGATATCGAAGGACAACTGCAAAGCGGAAGGGGAAATGAGTGTGCTGGATGGGCAGCTGGAGGAGTCTGTGCAGAGCCTGGAACCCGGTGCAGATGCAGAGCTGGCATGGGGAATCCGGGGACACGGCCACCATGGAAGTGGACAAAGTTACAGGCTTCAGATCGATATGGAGGGGCTGGTCTAAAACGATTCTCCTTTTCCTTTAATCCTAACAACTGCTGGCTTACGGGGTGGGGGAATGAGATCTGTGGTGGCGACGAGGAGAGACAGAGATTTTAATTAAACCCCTCTTTCTGGGAGGGGGAGTAGCCATCTCTGTAGGACAGTGAGCATTTGCATCTGAGTCAGTTCAGGCTGTTGTAACGAAACACCATTGACTGAGTGGCTTATGAACAACAGGAATTTGTTTCTCACAGTTCTAGAGTTTGGAAGGCGGGATCAGGGTGCCGCAGGAGGGGGTTCTGGTGTGGACCGCTTCCTGGTTAGCACACACCTCTCTGGCCCTGACACAGTGGGAGGGTGAGGGATTTGCTGGGCCCCTTTCTGAGGCACAAACCCCATTCACGGGGCTCCAGCCTCGGGAACTCATCACCTCCCAAAGGCTTCCTGACAGCATCGCATTGAGGGTGAGGATTTCAACCTGTGTTTTGGGGGACGGGTAGGCAGTTTGTCACCCTCACCCTCTTTGTGGATTTCTGACTCAATATTGAGTCTGCATTCGGCTCTCCAGGGGACAGAGCCTGTGTGGACACTGAGCAAGGTCAGAGCTGCAAGCATGTACACATTGGGGGCAGGGGAGCTGCCAGGGGTGCAAGAACGGGTCTTCAGAGTCAATCGGAGCTGCTTTCCTGGCAAATGTACTCATAAGCTATCCTGGCAACATTTGCTCTTCACGAAGAGTCGATCAGGCAGTGCGGGCAGCAGGCGGTGTTGCCAGAAGCTTGGAACAGATGGTCGGGGCAGAGGCCACGACCTTGGGGTGGTCAGCAGCGCCAGGTGTCTGCCCTCCAGGCCTCACGCCTGTGACTGTGCAGAGACCGAGCCGACCGGGGTTTGCCGGCCAGTGTGGCTCTCATGCAGGTGATTATCGGGGTGTGCTTTCTATGTAATGTTCCCTCAATCCCATGCCCACCCCCACCATTTCTGTGTCTAGCAGAAATCATGCTGCGTTTCCTTGATGAAGCACTGAGTTTCCTATGGAGGTGTAGGAATAGCACAATTTGGTTCACGTCAAAATACTTTGTAGTGAAGCTGCATGGAAGAGGATTCTAGGCTTCCATTTGACGTTTTAGACAATGCCTGAGTGTTACAGGACCCACTTGCTTGTTAAAAAGCACCAGAAGAGAAAGGCTACTGGTTAATAAAGGAGATTTTTATATTAGCACAGAGAGGGTGGCTTGAGATAAATTCAGTGTAACGTAGGTGTGTTTGTAAGCCGTCAAAGGGACCATCTCTGTGCTGGTGACACATGTTTTCTGGCATTGATTTTCTGAAAAAGGATGACTGGCATTCGGTAGAATCATTGCAAAATTCACTTGGAAGGCGTCCACATGGTGTCTTGTTTTCTCCTGACATTCTGGGCACCACGAGGAATTATTCTTGTCTTCACCACTAGCGGGGGACTTTCCTGAACACCTGCTCCTCTTTGCCGTTGTGGGTGTGAAGGGGTCAGAGTGACCCTGTCTTCGTGGAGCTTTCAGACACCATGAAGACAGTGTGGCACGAGTGTCAGGCTCGGGTGGGTTGGACGCTTTCCCCAGAAAACAGCTGCCGATTCCAGGATGGCCCTCGACCCCTCCTCCCTCTGTTTTTCTGCGTCGTGTCTGAATTAAGGCTGTTCTATTGTAGCGGGGGTGTCATGTTAACTGCAAGTGTGCTTTTGTTCTGGGCAGTAAGTAAATTAATGGTACATTTGCCAAGGACAGTGAGGCTTGATTTGATGAATCCAGTGGGGGAAAAGGAGAAGGGGTTTGGCCGGGTGGACACGTGTGTGATGGGAGCAGAAAGGAGTAGCCATGCAGGCTGGTGGGATGGAGGGACCGCGTCCGCATTTCCATGGGGTCCATCGATGTTTGTGTCACTAGACCTGAACCTCTGTCTCTAATTCTAAACCCTGCATAGTGAGGAAATTCCTGATGGGCCTGCGTTGTTACTTCCTGTGGCCATTGCTGGGAAGTGTCCCGGGCGCCTCTCCTGGCTGGTGACGGCCCCGGGGCTGGACACTGGGTTCGTCCTGAGCTCTTCAAGGGGCTTGGGCTCCACGCGCAGCAGGCACCTGCGCATCTCTTTGGACATGAGATGTTGGCACTCGGCTTGGAGGCCACCGCGATCTGGGTGTGGTCAGGACTGGCTATCCTTTGGGGAGAGAGCACCTGCCCGGGGGCCCTTCTGAGGTGCGTAGCCCTGCACTGCCCTCACAGGATGGCCTGTCCTCCGGGGACTTCCTGCCATTCCCCTGGACCCTCAGGTGTGGGAGTCAAGTGTGGTGTGTGTGTGTCACGGGCGGGGGTGCTGAGGACACCACGTGCCTGCTCATTCGAAGACACGAGGCGCTGCGTGGGCTCATTTCCAGGGGGCCGTTGGCATCTGGGGGCCTGTGGGTGTCTTTCCACTGGCAGGAAATAACGGATGGCCCACGTTACCTTTTTTGTCAATTTTTGCCAAGAAGCCCTAATGGCAATGTTGCTGTCCCGTTGTGGGAACCGCCCGTCTCAGGCTCACTGGCCCTCCTGTTTCTGGGCTGTTGCAGTGTTGTGTTCGGATAACCAGGTTAACTTCATTTGATTTTTTTTCCTGTTCTTTTGGAATAAGAGTTGATAGCTTGTTCTGCTTGTTCACCCCAGAGGCGAAGGTATCCTTTAGGCCTGGAGGAGCACAGCCCTTGCAGGCAGGTGCCCGGCCTCGGCTTCTTGTGTCTTCCGCAGCCCTCACCGCATGTCTGCTCTTCGCTCCTCGTGCACACGGCCGGGGTCACGGGCTGTTCACTCTGCTGTTTGAGATCCTCGGAAAAGGTGGTGTTTACACTGAAGGGAGATTGGGGGTGTGGGGCTGATTTTAAATATGAGGAAATGACGGTAATCGAATGAGCAATGCCTAGCACTTAGTTTTAGGCTTGAGAAATTGTTTTAGAAACAAGGTATCCCCAACACCTGGTTTTTTGAAATTAAATCTTTTAAAGTGTTCACATATATAAACAGTAAAAGCCTAAAACTATGCAACAGAGGGCCTAGAGCCCAAGCCACTGCCACCTCTGTCTCCAAGACACCTCAGAAACTTGTTCCTCCTCCTCACAGAACCCCCTTCTACTCCCCCCTACACTCCACCCTCCACACTCTGCCCTTCACAGCCCTTTTCCCCGTCCTTCCGCCCCCTCCTTTCTCCCCTCCTTTCTCCCCTCTTTTCCCCCCTCCTTTCCCCCTCCTTCCGCCCCCTCCTTCCCCTCCTTTCCCTCCTTTCTCCCCTCCTTTCTCCCCTCTTTTCCCCCCTCCTTTCCCCCCTCCTTTCCCCCTCCTTTTACCCCTCCTTCCCCCCTTCCCCCCTTCCCCCCTTCCCCCATCCTTTTACCCCTCCTTCCCCCCCTTCCCCCCTTCCCCCATCCTTTTACCCCTCCTTCCCCCATCCTTTTACCCCTCCTTCCCCCATCCTTTTACCCCTCCTTCCCCCATCCTTTTACCCCTCCTTCCCCCATCCTTTTACCCCTCCTTCCCCCATCCTTCCGCCTGCTTCCCCCCTCCTTTTACCCCTCCTTCCCCCCTCCTTTTACCCCTCCTTCCCCCCTCCTTTTACCCCTCCTTCCCCCTCCCTCCTTCCCCCTCCCTCCTTCCCCCTCCCTCCTTCCCCCTCCCTCCTTCCCCCTCCCTCTTTCCCCCTCCCTCCTTTCCCCCTCTCCTTTCCCCCTCTCCTTTCCCCTCCCTCCTTTCCCCTCCCTCCTTTCCCCTCCCTCCTTTCCCCTCCCTCCTTTGCCCTCCCTCCTTTCCCCTCCCTCCTTTGCCCTCCCTCCTTTCCCCTCCCTCCTTTCCCCCTCTCCTTTCCCCCTCTCCTTTCCCCTCCCTCCTTTCCCCTCCTCCTTTCCCCCCTCCTTTCCCCCCTCCTTTTCCTCCCTCCTTTCCCCCTCTCCTTTCCCCTCTCCTTTCCCCTCCCTCCTTTCCCCTCCCTCCTTCCCCCTCCCTCCTTCCTCCCTCCTTCCTCCCTCCTTCCCCCCTCCCTCCTTCCCCCTCCCTTCCCCCCTCCCTTCCCCCTTCTTTCCCCTCCCTTTCCCTCCCTTTCCCTCCATTTCCCTCCCTTTCCCTCCGTTTCCCTCCCCTCCCCTCCGTTTCCCTCCCCTCCTTCCCCCTTCCCTCTTCCTTCCCCTCTTCCTTCCCCTCCCCTCCCTCCTTTCCCCTCCCTCCTTTCCCCTCCCTCCTTTCCTCTCCCTTCTTCCCCCTCCCTCCTTCCCCCTCCTTTCTACTCCCTCCCACTCCCTCCTTCCCCCTGCTTTCCCCCATCCTTTCCTCTCCCTCCTTTCCTCTCCCTCCTTTCCACCCTCCTTTCCCCCGCCCCCTCCCTCCTGCCCACCCTCCTTTCCCCTGCCCCCTCCCTCATGCCCGCCCTCCTTTCCCCTGCCCCCTCCCTCCTGCCCCACCTACTTCCCCCTCCCTCCTGCCCCACCTCCTTCCCCCTCCCTCCTGCCCCACCTCCTTCCCCTTCCCTCCTGCCTCCCTCTTCCCCTCCCTCCTTCCTCCCTCTTCCCCTCCCTCCTTCCCCCCTCCTGCCCTCCCTCCCGCCCCCTCTTTCCCCCCCCTTGATCTCCAGGGAAAGCAGATCGATAATGGGTTATAAACATGGAAACGTTTTGGAAAAGCTGTCCTCCATTTGTCAACTCCATCTCTCCTGCCTGGAAGATGTAGGGAGAACCTGCCTTAACCCCCCCTCATCCCGTAACAGGACAGAGGACCAGGAGGCAGAGACCCAAGTCCTGTCAGTGCCCTCAGGAAACCCCCCGTTTCCTCCTCATGGTGGAAGTGGAAACCATCCTGCTGGATGATCTTCCCGGGGAGCTCCTCCACCCTGAAAGCAAGGAATCTGGTTTTGAGCGCGCACACATTCTTGGTGCCATCACTTTCTGCAGCTGAATCCTGCATACGTGGCCCATTAGTCTTGCTAGTCTGGTGTTACTGGGTCCTGAGAGTTTCTGTGGGCTGATGGCAGGTGTTTACCATTGTGTTTAAAGAGGAGAATAGAACTTTATTGTGTCAAAATCCAATGATAACGATTGCCATGTGATTCCTTGGGTTGGTTGGGGCGGGAGGTGCTCAAGCTTTTTCTGAGAGTTAAGTTCTTATTTGAGACAGTCTCACTTTGTCGTCAAAGCTGGAGTGCAGTGGTGCGATGTTGGCTCATTGCAACCTCCGCCTCCTGTGTTCAAGCAATTCTCCTTGCCTCAGCCTCCTGAGTAGCTGGGATTATAGGTGTGTACCACCACGCTCGGCTAATTACGAAAATTTTTTAAACAGGCAGGGTTTTGCCATATTGGCCAGGCTGGTCTCGAACTCCTTACCTCAAATGATCGGCCCACCTTGGCCTTCGAAAATGCTGGGATTTACAGGCTTGAGCCACTGCGCCCGGCCCGATCCTGACATCTTTTAAAGCTGCCTTCATGTACCAAAAGGCAGTCTATGTTTGAAAATCAGGCTTGAAGAGCCTAGGAGAAGAGGGTTATACTTCAGCTAGGTAAATAACTATGCATATGTTAAAGATATGGGCCAAAATCTACACCAAATGTTAACTCTTCTGCTTTATATTTTATATCTATTTATGGTTATTCTTTCAGTATTAAGATTTTTAAAGATTCTTTTGATAATTATAGACAAATTACTACAAAAACTCAGCTGCATTTGTAACACTTTAAAGAACTAATTGGATGACATTATTTTCCTTGGAGGCATTTTGGATAGTTACATAATTAATGTTTATCTCTTTGCCAGAAATCTTTTTTTTTTTTTCCAGAACAGAAACCTGAAAAGAAAAATTCCTTTGCAGTAAGTGCTATTTCACCGTGTGACAATCAATTTTTGAATGTGAGAACAAGATCATCGTGTATTTTTGGGATAATTCTTACTTCATAGTGATAATACTAAGTGTTAAAATTATGGAACAATTTGTTTCTTTGAAAATTACTATTTGCCTGCTCTCCAGGTGGGAGCTGAAGAGAACGTGGACGTAAAAATTAAATTGTATTTAGCTTGTATAAAAGAAGTTTTAAAAAAAGGTTTTTTGTTTTGTGCTACTACTGAAGTTGCTTAGCTGTGGAAATGAGGTTATTGCAGGCACCTAGAATTGTATCTCCTTCACTTCCACACTGGGAAGAAATTCTCCAACAAGTACAGGAATCTGATATTCTGATATTGAGACTCCTGGGCATCAAGCCCCATGGAAGGGGTGGTGATTACATGAGCGTTGGCGTTGATGTGGGCACCCTCCAAGCCGGACGCAGAGAGCAGGGAAGGGCAGAAAGAACAGGACCCTCAGGTGCCACGAGAAAATAAAGCTTTGGTGGCAGTGGTAAGGGTTGGTGTCAGGGGCCAGGAAGAGGTGGTGAAGGGAGCATGTGCCTCAAGGCAGCCCTGGAACCCGCGGTCCCTGCAGTGAGGTCTGGTCTGCAGAGGACGTGGACGGCCACGTGGCGAGGCCCACAGACAGCCTGGACTTGGCTGCCTCAGAACTCTGGTGGGCGTTGCAAACAGCCCCACAGGGTTGCAGTGCACATTCCACGGACAGAAAGAAGACGCTTGGAACTGTTCCCGGCACGAAACCAGTGCCCTGCGAACACTGGCCGCTGCTGTCGTGACTGAGTGCTGTCCAACTCGGGGCATTTACTCTGCTCGGTTCACTTAATTGGGCCAGGAATGGGGTTGCCCTGCCTTCAACAAGCTTGACGCATTGAACGAGGACTCAGTCGATAATGTACTCTGTAAACATGCTCTCCCGGCTAGAGTGAGCAAAGCCCAGGGAGCGGGTGGTTCTTCAGTATTAGCCAGGTGTTTGTGGCGGGGCCAGCTGTGCGGCTGCCAGAGCGAGTGTGACCAGGAAGCCTCTGTCCCCCAAGGTGGCCAGCGTTCCTGTTACACGTGCCTTAAGCAGAAGGTGGGCACTGCTGGGGAACTTGCTCATGATCCTGTTTTCTGATTGGAATTTCAAGGTTTCTGAGCATCGTACATCAAATTTGTACATTGCTGAGACTATACACATTTCAACACTTGTTTTTTTCTGCTTTTCGGATCTATACAATCTGGCATTTGGCCATGGCTTCCAAGACAGGCTGGATGCAGAGGAGTGAAGTCCTCTCCTCACTGTCAATGTTTGCTGATGTCTTTTTGTATAAACTTTGTATTTCTTGAGACTTTCAATTAGGTTTTTACTTAACTAGACTTTTAAAATTGCCATGCACATAATTCTACCAGTTACAATCATGAGCTGACATGGATTTTTGGTTTTACTTTGATGAATGTTTCACATTTGCATGCTGGATGTGGGGGCGGAGGTCATTTATCTGCTTTTCATTTCCTTCTTGGTTATACTTAGTAACTTTCAGGTAAGGCGTGGAAGGCATGGTACAGGGTGAATTGCAGGCCGCACTGTGGCGCGGTGGATGAGAGGCGCGGGCTGCAGCGGTGTACACAGGGGATGAGAGAAAAGAGGAGACTTCCATCCTCGAGGGAAACACACAACAATTTAAAAAACTGATCATCTAGCTTACATGAAGTCCAACAAATTCAGTTTGCAAAATTTAACTTCCAAGTTAATTTAGTAATTTTTCCCCTAAGTCATTAATTTAGTACCTTACATTTAAATATATTTCTTTTGTCTAAAGCAAGTCATAAATTCTAAAATGAATGACTAAACATGGAATAATTTAGGAGTACAGCACCTGAAGGGAAAACTGCCAGTATGCTATAATATTGGATACAGATGCTTAAAAAATAGAATGTAGCATTCTTACAATGCATGTGCTTTTAGCATGTAACTTGGTGAGTAGTTTTAAGCTCTATTTGTAGGAATGTGTATCTTGAATACTTCAGGGCACCACTGCAGATGTGTGCGTGAGATGTATAAATACTGAATGTTCTTCTCCCTTCCCTTAAATGAAAAACATTAGCTCCCTTTTTTTAAATTTCAATTTTAATTTTTTTTGAAGTGGACTCTTGCTCTTGTTGCCCAGGCTGGAGTGCAGTGGCACAATCTCGGCCCACTGCAACTTCTGCTTCCCGGGTTGAAGTGATTCTGCTGTCTCAGCCTCCTGAGTAGCTAGGATTACAGGCACCCACAACCATGCCCAGCTAATTTTGTATTTTTATTAGAGATGGGATTTTGCCATATTGGCCAGGCTGGTCTCAAACTCCTGACCTCAGGTGATCTGCCCACCCCGACCTCCCAAAGTGCTGGGATTACAGGAGTGCTCCACCGTGCCCGGCCAACTCCCTTCTGTACTGATTTATACAGTTGTTTTTGCTTTTTGTTTTTTTGCGACGCGGTCTCACTCTGCCGCCCAAGCTGGAGTGCAGTGAGGCAAATCTTGGCTGACTGCAGCCTTCCCCTCCTGGGCTCAGGTCTCCTCCCACCTCAGCTTGCTGAGTAGCTGGGAATAGACACATGTCACCACGCCCAGCTAATTTTTTTTTTTTTTTTTTGTATTTTTAGTAGGGACAGCGTTTTGCCATGTTTTCCAGGCTGGTCTCGAGCTCCTGGACTGAAGTGATCTGCCCGCCTCAGCCTGCCAAACTGCTGGGATTACAGGTGTGAGCACCACATCTGGCCCATTTTTTTTTCCTTCCAGGATTAGTAGGCGACTTTCAGAAAATTCTTCAACCTTGCAAACTTAATTTTCCATAATAATATGCCTCTAGGATAAAAACAAGACAGAAACAAAGAAGTATGTGTGGACTATAGTTAAACATTTTCAACACAACATAGCTTAGGAGAGTTGACATTTACAAAGAGCAGGAGGCCCGTTCAGTGCCTTCTAGGCATTGGGAATGGCGGTCTGTGGGCGACCCTAACGTGTGGGCGTCCTGAGACGTGATCGTGGTGCTCACGCTTTTACCGAGGGCCTCCCCCCCGAGTACCCGAGGCTCTTCTGCAGTTGGCCAGCCGGGCAGCAGCTGCTGGAGAAGGAACAAACAGGAAAAGACAGATGTACACGGTGTTATTGTGGCAGAGAGGTTAAAACCAGGCTCACTCTGTTCTTACTGTTTTAAAAAGCTAATAATGAAGTTCTTAAATATGTATTGCATTTCAGGATTTTAAAACAGTTGTGGGTGTGTCTGTGTCTCTCTCTAGCTCCCGTTCGGGTCTGCGAAGAGAGCTCAGAGATGCCACCTTTTCTTGTTGAGATGACAGGGCCTAGAGAGATGTGAACCCCGTGGTAGGGGGTAACTGACCTGTGGGGAGGCTGGGTCAGCGTGGGGATCCACCCCACTCCACGTTCCTGTAGGGAATCCACAGTTCTAACTCTTTATGATATGGGTAAGATGAACCTGGAAGAGGTGTTGTTTTTTAAGAAGTAAGTGCCATGCTCTTTTTTCCTCATATTTCTCTGTGTTTAAGCAGCATTGAAGGATAAGGCACTAGTAGCAGGTTGGTTTGGAAACAACCTTGTTGGTTATTTTACGTTGAATCCGATATTAATGTTGTGTGGTAACAGAAGTTTTCCTTTAACAACATGGAACTCTGTTGAATCTGTTGCCCCGTTGGCTGAGCCGTCTGAAGTCGGTGCGGTGGCAGCTGAAGACGCCGCTTCCCCTGGAAGGAAGCCTCTGGCTTGGCAGAAGGCACAGCCCTTGATTGAGGGAGTGAGGCGCCTTTGCAGGGACCCCCACACCACATCTGTGGCTCTCTCCTGCCCCTGTTGGCTGGCCAAGCAGCCTCGCGACAGTGTGCTCAGTGTGAACGTTCACGGGGCAGGCCAAGGCTTTTGTTCCAGAAACACTGACTTCGGAAACGGCCGGTGGTGTGTGTTGAGCATGGCAAGAAAGACTTACGTGTGTTTAAACTTCTTGAACAAAGCAAGCTGATGTTTCGAAGGCTAATGACTTTGCTATGATCAATGTTCAGGAGAAAATAGGGTTTGATGAAATAGAAAGATAGGAGTGGCAAGTGACGTGCTTGTGCCCCATATGACTAAGCGATGACCTGGCCCTTCCACACCAGGGCCTCTGAGCAGCCAGCGTTGCAGATACTGGGTCAATTTAGATGGGACTCCTGGAACTGTCAGTCCCCCGGGAGAAACACGAGTTCTGTGTGCCCACGATCATGGTTCCCGCTACTGTGTCCAACAATGTGCCGCGTTCCGATTTCAGCATCGGGGCAGACACAGCCCTGAACACTATCACCGACCTAAGTCCGTGTGTGCCCCACCAGGCGGGCGCCGGCTGACGCTAACCCGAGGGCCCCGGCCCTTTTTATCTACCAGTGCGCTAGAAACAGCCTTTTACAAATACCATGAATGAGAGCTTCTCGTTATTCCCCCCACCCCCAGAAAATTACGTTTTTAGACTCTGAACATTTTTGATCTCATTCTCAAAAAAGTTTTACCGCCTCTTATTCTGTGTGGCCACCGGCGGGGACGTAGCGTGGCCAATACCCCGGGAGTGCCCGTGAGTACCTGCAGTGCTGAGGAGGGCTGGGCCGCACTCTCTGTAAATGCTGAGCCTACATTTCTTTAAGCCTCCCATACCCATTATGATGAACCCCTGCCTTGATGCTGAGGGTAGAAATTGAACCGAATATTTTATAATTGTAGTCATTGTTCTGAACGCACCATTGCACTTGTTATCTCTTTGGTCTTGGCTGTTGACCTCATTTTCCCCTTTGTAAATTGGGGATGTTAAGTTACATCTAAGGCAATATTGGGGCTAGTTGAGTATTTTGCCAAGAGACAATAATAAAACATAGAAATATATTCTTCTGGTTTTTTGTTTTGTTTTGTTTTGTTTCTTTGTGAGACAAGGTCTTACTCTGTCACCCAGGCTTGAGTGCAGTGTTGCGATCTCGGCTCACGGCAGCTTCGACCTCCTGGGCTCGGGTGATCCTCCCACCTCAGCCTCCCGAGTACCTGGGACCACAGGCACGTGCCGCCATTCCTGGCTATTCACGTGGGAGTCTGAAGATGCGTACCTAATGCAGGAAGCATTTCATTTTTTTTAAATTTTAATGTCTAAAATTTTTCACTAATTCTCAAGTTTTAATTTTTCTTGTGCGACTTAGTTCTCAGGAATATTTTTCAGTTTTTCTTTCTTTCTTTCTTTTTTTTTTGGAAACCCTTGGCATGAAACTTATTTCTGGCACTGGTAAATAAAAAAAAGTATTTAACATACAGCACCTATAGTAAGTAACGCTTAGCACTCGTTTCTTGCTTTTCTGAGCATCTTAAACTCTCTTCACTTTCTTTGCGAAGGAAACCTGCCCAGGTTTTCCCGTGTTCACTGGCTTTGGGGGCAACTTTCACCTTATTTTTGGCAGTCACTAATCTCTGACCTAGATGTTGCTTCTGTTTTCCCAGTGACGGGTGTCACGGCTTTGCTGCTGCGGGGCGGGCCCGGCTCTGGGCTGACCTTCACGCTGGGAACATGAACATGAGTGTCTTGTTTCAAAGAGGGGATTCCAGCATGGCTTTCCCTGCTCTTTCACCAGCTTTAGCTGAATTTTTGGGTCTGTGAAAGTTGGATGGGCAATGGGAGGGATTGAAGCTTCTTTTTTCCTTAATTGTTACCTAATTGGATCTTGCCCAGAGGGAATGGGTGGAGAATTTGAGAGCAGTCACTGCAGTTAGCTGAGCATCTGAAAGATGTGGGACAAAGCTGGTGTTGAGCTCCCTGTGACTTTTTTTATTTTCAAGTTTCCACACAAAGCATAGGTCCTTGTGGTATGTGATGTACACTTTCAGGCATGAAAAAAATCTCTCTTTAATTCCAGGGTCCTCCGCTATAAATAACTTTCTATTTGTTGTTTTTCAGATTGTAAATATGTAACAAACGTGTAGGGTCAAAATTTGAAAACCAAAATACGTGAGGCAAACACCCCACAAATGATCAGTTCCACCCCCTTTGACTTCCCTTGGAGGGACTGTGTGATTTATTATGCGATTGTTTTAAATTCAGTTTTTCATTCATTCGAGTTTCTCAAAGCTAGGTTAAACAATTTCATTTTCTTTCTTTCTTTTCTTTTCTTTTTCTTTTTTTTTTTTTTGAGACAGGTCCTCACTCTGTTTCCCAGGCTGGAATGGAGTGGTGCAATCACGATTCACTGCAGCCTCCACCTCCTAGGCTTAGGCAATCCTCCCACCTCAGCCTCCTGAGTAGCTGGGACTACACGTGCATGCTACTGTGCGCATCTAATTTTTTTTTATTTCTACAGAAACGAGGTCTCCCTGTGTTGCCCAGGCTGGTCTCAAACTTCTGGGCTCAAGCAGTCCCCCTGTCTTGGCCTCTGAAAGTGCAGGGGTTACAGGGATGAGCCACCGCGCTGGGCCTTAAGTTAACTGATTACAATAGAGAAAGAACTGGAGCGTGTAGTTAGTTGAGGCTCCCGTTGGCCAGGCACAGCCACCTTGGTAAGTGTATGTGTGTGTCCTCATTGCCCTTCTGATCCTGAGCTCCGAGAAATGAGGCTGTCTTGGGAGTTCTGTGGTTCTAGTCTCGTGATGGGTGAGTGACGCCGGCCGATCAAGGTCACCCTGGCGAATGCAACAGCTGCTCGGGAGCCAGGACAGGGATGAGAAAGCTGCTGAGGGTCCCTCTGTGGACCCCTGAAGGGAGAGGGTGTTATGCCCAGACCGTTTATTCCCCGAAGAAGACCACCAGAGTCCAGAGTCAAAGCTAAGCAGCAAGGATCTTTATTACAGGTTCGAACCTGGAGCTCTCACTTGCTCGTGAAACGAGACGGGCAGGAGAGCTCCCCCACTGAGCTCCGAACAATGTTATATAGTCTAAGAAAAGTGGGCATAGAGTTATTATACAAATCAGATATATGATTGGCTAGTGTTTGAACAAGGCGATTTGGCTAACTATGATTGGTTCCTGCCATTTCTGATATTTTGGTTCAAACTTTGAGGCGGGAGAGCAGGTTTATGGCAGCAAGAGTTTATCTTACTTAAACACGTCTTGTGACCTTGCCTCAGAACTTACAAAATCTCTGGTATGTGCAAAACAAAATCTCTGGTACGTGCAGAAAACCAGGTACTCACAGAACTTACGAAATCTTTGGTATGTGCAAAGATTAGAGAGCAGAACAAAGGTGTAGCGGGTGGGGGGCGGGTACACATCTATCTTTGTGTCCTTTCATTTCTCCCTTCTCATAAGTAACTGGATGTCCAATCTTGGATTTCCAGCCAAGTGTAAGTGACGGGAGACTCAGTTTTGTAAAAATACCACCCTTGTCGTTCTCTCCAGTATCGGACAGAGTGCGTCTTACAGTAGCTATATGGGCAACCTGCACTCTGGTGCCACCAATAATTTTTACAATTATATTCAGTTTGATCATATTCAAAACAGATCATGGGTATTGCTGGTTGGGCAATCTGAAACCTAGTGAAATTGAGGTAAACTATAATATTACACCCTGAGGGGGGGCAGTCTGCGCTAGCTAGCAGTTTACCCGCTTGGGGGGTTTCCCCGGGGTGAGTTTTGTTCTCATAGAGCCAGAACCTCCAGACATAGGGATTAGACGGCGCAGCAGTGAGGAGAGTCAGATGCATAAGGCATAAAAGCATAGGTAAGCTAGACATGGTTACGGCTATGGGGATGACGGCGCAGGGTTAGCTTTAAGGGATTGTTCTTAGCTTTGTCTACAGTCCATGTAACCGGTGCTCCAGACGGCTCGAGAAGGTCAGATGTTGGGTCCACTGGTTTGACGTGTGTGTAGTGGATCCACGAAGCGATGCCTTCTACTTTGAGAGCGGTGGGAGTAGTCAGGAGTACTTGCAGTGGTCCTTTCCACCTGGGTTGAAGAGTTTCTTGCTGGTGGCGCTTGACTAGGACCCAGTCTCCCGGCTGGAACTGATGAGGCGTCGGCGGAGGTCCTGCCTCGTACAGTTCTCGTAGTCTGGGCCAAATTTCCTGGTGAATTTTCTGTAAGGCTTGTAAGGAGAACAGGAGCTCAGAGACATTTTCAGTTTCAGGTTTGAGTAAGTCATCTTTTAGACTGGGGACCAGGGGTGGGGGTCTGCCATACATGATTTCATATGGTGTGAGGCCTAGTCTGTAAGGGGTATTTTGGGCCCGGAACAGAGCGTAGGGGAGAAGTACTACCCAATTAGCCCCAGTCTCCATGGTCAATTTAGTTAAGGTCTCCTTCAGAGTCCGATTCATCCTTTCTACCTGTCCTGAGCTTTGGGGCCTATAAGCACAATGTAATTTCCAATTTGCCCCCAGAATGGAAGCCAAATCCTGACTTACCTTAGCAACGAAGGCTGGTCCATTGTCTGACCCTATTTGGACGGGAAAGCCATACCTGGGGAGGATTTCTTCCAAAATGTTCTTTGCTACAACCTGAGCAGTTTCTCTCTTAGTTGGGAACGCTTCTGTCCATCCTGAAAAAGTATCTACAAAGACAAGTAAGTACTGATACCCATATTTTCCAGGCTTTATCTCAGTAAAGTCTATTTCCCAATAGATACCAGGCCTAGTTCCTCTACACCTAATTCCTGCGGTGGTCTGGGTTTGGGGGCAAACGTTGTTTAGTTGGCAGGCTTTGCAATTTGTTGTGACATCGCTGGCCAGTTCAGCTATGTGCCTGATTCTAAACTTGGCGTGCCTGATTAAGTCCATCATTCGCCGGGCACCCAGGTGGGTTGTCCGGTGGATGTGTTCCAACACCTGCCATCCTAATTTTTCTGGTAGGATGGTTTGGTCATTTATATCAGTCCACCACCCATTTTTAACCTGTTTTAGGGGAAGCGTGTTCATCCATTCGCGATTCTGTTCGGTATAGTCGGGAAAACATGGCAAATTTCGCGGGCCAGGATCGGGGAGCTGGAGCGCGAGGAGCTGACTGGGAGCTTTTGCTATGCTCCTTGCGGTTTGGTCGGCTAAGAAGTTGCCTCGAGCAATTGGCGTAGTTGGTTTCTGATGCCCAGGGCAATGTACGATAGCCAATTTCTTTGGTTTCCACAAAGCAGTTAATAGAGCTAGGATCTCTTGCTTGTTTTTTATTTCTTTGCCTTCGGCTGTTAATAGCCCCCTTTCTCTGTAGATGGCCCCATGTATGTGCGCAGTAGCGAAAGCATAGCGGCTATCCGTGTATACTGTTAGTTTTTTCTCTGCCCCTAGGGTGAGGGCCTGTGTAAGGGCTATCAGTTCGGCTCTTTGGGCCGATGTCCCTGGAGGCAAGGGTTCCGCCCAGATTACCTCAGACTCTGACGTTACAGCCGCTCCTGCATACCGCTGGCCTTGGTGGACATAGCTGCTGCCATCAGTGAACCAGGTGAGTTCTGTGTCGGGGAGCGGACGATCTTGCAGGTCCTCCCGCACCCCATGCACCTGAGCCAGTATCTCAGTGCACTCATGGGACGGGGCGTCCAAGTCTGGATTTGGCAGCAGTGAAGCAGGGTTTAAAGAGGTTGGGGGCAGAAAAGTTATTCTGAGGGGATTTAACAGCAGTCCTTGATAGTGGGTGAGCCGGGCGTTACTCATCCATCGGTCCGGCGGCTGCCGGAGGACGCCTTCAATGGCATGCGGGGTTATAACGCGCAACTCTTGCCCCATGATAAGTTTATCAGCGTCTCGGACCATTAGGGCAGTCGCCACGATTATCCGGAGGCAGGGTGGCCAGCCAGCAGCCACTGAATCTAATTTTTTTGACAAATAGGCAACTGGCCTCTGCCAGGGGCCTAGGTACTGTGTTAACACGGCTTTTGCAACACCCTTACTTTCATCCACGTATAAGTGGAAGGGCTTGGAGACATCAGGGAGCCCCAGCGCGGGGGCTGATAACAAGGCAGTTTTGATTTGCTGAAAGGCCAGCTCAGCCTCTTCCGTCCAATTGAAGGGCTGCCGTTCCTTTGTTGCCTGGTATAGGGGCTTGGCTAACTCAGCAAATCCGGGTATCCATAACCTACAGAACCCTGCCGACCCCAGGAATTCTCTCACTTGCCGTGTTGACTGGGGTCTAGGGATGCGTAGGACTGTTTCCTTTCGGGCTTTGGTTAGTCAGCGTTGCCCCCCTTTTAATAGGTACCCCAGATAAGTTACCTCCGACTTGCAGATCTGAGCCTTTGTTGCTGAGGCTCGGTAGCCTAGCTCCCCCAGAGTCTTCAGGAGGTCCTCAGTCCCTCGAACACAAGTTTCCGGGGACCTGGCCGCTATTAAGAGATCATCAACATATTGCAAAAGAGTTATTTCAGGGTGTTGCCGCCGGTACTCACCCAGATCTTCATGAAGGGCTGCATCGAACAGGGTTGGCGAGTTCTTGAACCCTTGTGGCAGTCTGGTCCATGTTAGCTGACCGTTGATGCCCCTCTCAGGATCCGTCCATTGAAATGCAGAGTTCTTGACTTTTGGGAGCCAGAGGAAGGCTGAAGAAAGCGTCTTTTAGATCAAGAACGGTATACCACTGTTTTTGGGGATGTAAGGCACTCAGAAGGGTGTATGGATTGGGCACAGTGGGATGTATGTCCATGACCCTTTTATTAACTTCTCTTAAATCCTGTACTGGCCTGTAGTCCGTACTGTTGGGTTTACGAACAGGTAACAGTGGAGTATTCCAGGATGAGTGGCAAGCCCGTAGGACTCCCTGGTCTAGGAGTCGGCGGATATGGGGCGTAATTCCTTCTCTTGCCTCCAGGGGCATAGGATATTGCCGAACCCGAACCGGGTCCGTCCCTGGCTTGGCTTCCACAAATATGGCAGGTCGATGTTTAGCTAGACCCAAGCCCCCAGTTTCTGCCCACGCTTCAGGGAAACGCTGGAGCCAAGAGTCAATTCCCTGATTGGGGGGCTTTTGCTCTTGATGGAGTCGGTACTCATCTTCTAAGGTGACAGTCAGGATAGATATTGGCCTGTTTTGGGAATCAGTTATCTTGGGCCCTTCTGGCTCAAAGTGGATTTGGGCCCCCATCTTTGTCAGCAAGTCCCTCCCTAGTAGAGGGCAGGGGCTCTCTGGGATGACTAGGAAGGAATGGGAGACTTTTCCCGTTCCTAAGTCTACAGTCCTCTGGGCTGTCCAGGGGTATTTTTTGATGCCTGTGGCCCCGTGCACCCAGGATGTTTTCTTAGACATTTTTCCAATTGGTTTGGTTAGGACTGAGCGTTCCACCCCAGTATCGACCAAGAAGCGAACTGGGGACCCCTCCGCTTGCAAAGTTACCCTGGGTTCGGGGAGGGGGTCCGAACCCCGTCCTCCCTAGTCAGAGTCCTGGGTAACGAGTACGGAGGTAGGGTTAGCTGGTCTCCGTTTCTTTGGGCAGTCTTTAATCCAGTGGCCACGTTCCTTGCAATAAGCACACTGATCTTTTTCTAATCCTTGCCTAGGGCCTTGCTTTTTCTGCTTTCTGTTTTGGCCATTTCCTGCCTGGGGGAAAGCTGCTACTAAGACTTTGGTCATTTCTTTGGTTGCCTTGAACTGTTTTTCTTCTGGAGTATCCCTATTATTATAAACTCGCTGGGCCATCTGAAGGAGGTCCTGAATCTGCTTTCCCTCTAAACCTTCTAATTTCTGGAGTTTTCTTTTAATATCTGGTGTTGCCTGGTTTACAAAGGACATTACTACCGCTGCCTGATTTTCCGGTGCTTCCGGGTCCATAGGGGTAAACTGTCTGAAGGCTTCCATTAATCTCTCTAAATACACAGCGGGGCTTTCTGTCTTACCTTGTAACACAGAATATACTTTAGCCAAATTGGTGGGCTTGCGAGCTGCAGCCCGGAGACCCGCCATTAGAGTCTGGCGATAAATGAGCAGTCGTCCCCTACCTTCTGCCGTGTTGTAGTCCCATCTGGGCCGGGTCAAAGGGAAAGCTGCATTAATGAGGTCAGGATTTGCAGTTGGCTGGCCGTCATCTCCTGGAACCAGTTTTCTGGCCTCAACTTGGATTCTTTCCCGCTCCTCCGTTGTGAACAGGATTCGGAGGAGCTGTTGACAGTCATCCCAGGTCGGCTGGTGAGTAAACATGACACTGTCTAACAACGAGGTTAGATCTTTGGGATTATCTGAGAACCGAGCATTTTGGGACTTCCAATTGTATAAATCACTGGTGGAAAAAGGCCAATACATGAGATGGGAGAGCCCAGTATCATCGAGCGATCCTATTTCTCTGAGAGGCAGGGCTACAGTGGAGTCAGGGAGTCGGGAAGCTTGGTCCCGCTGTACGCGGCCTCGTGTTCGGCCGGCCGGCCCCCCCAGGTTACTTTCGCTCTCGGCTGCTTCCGCTTCTCGGTTTCCCTCTACGGAAGCACTACCCTGAGGGACTGGGTCCTGCGGGATAAGGTGCGGATATGGTGGGGGAAATGTGGGTTCTAATGTTAGGGGGTCCTGGCTGTCCGGCAGCACAGGGGCCGAGGGAGCAGAGGGAGTCTTTTGTCTTGTAGGTCGCGTTACTAGGACTTTGCAGGGCTCAGGGATGAATGGAGTTATCCAGGGTGGTGGGTTTTCCACAAGATCCTGCCACACTAGAATATAAGGAATTTGATCAGGATGTCCTGACTGCCCTGGCAGGAAAATCTTAGTTTTTACCTTAGTAATAATAGAGAGACAGAAAGTTCCTTCGGAGGGCCACCCTACACCGAAAGAGGGCCACTCCGAACGGCAGAAAGTAACTAGCTTTCCCTTCTTTAGTTCTATGCTTAAGTTACGCCCCCGAGCCTTCACATCCTTAAAATTGGTAACAAGGAGTGAGAGCGGCGTGCTCTGGTTGTTGCCCATCTTTGGACTGCTCCTACAAAGAGAAGGGGGGACGAAAATGAGTGTGAAGCAGAGGGGAGTATCTGACAGGTCCGGTCCTGGAAGGGGAAGAAAAGGTTTTATGTTTCGTTTTGGGCTTACACTTAACACTTAACAATAACGGACAGACAGTAATAACGATGAGCATTCGCAAGCGCGTGTCGGACTTCCGACCGGAGTCAGACGGGGCAACCAAGGATGGAGGCCCCCAGATGGGCACTGGGGAACGTCTCCCACCAGTCCCGAGTGGCTGTCTTCTAGCGCGTCCGCCAAGACCGTGCCACTTACAGAACAAACCAATACAGATTACAGATTACGGATTTCGCGAAATTTCAGGGAGACAGACAGAGACAAAGACAGAGACAGTGACAAAGCCGGCTTACCTACAGATTAAGATCCGTTGACTTGGGGGTCTGGTGGGCTTGGGGGAAATCCCGGACGAGCCCCCATTTGTTATGCCCAGACCGTTTATTCCCCGAAGAAGACCACCAGAGTCCAGAGTCAAAGCTAAGCAGCAAGGATCTTTATTACAGGTTCGAACCTGGAGCTCTCACTTGCTCGTGAAACGAGACGGGCAGGAGAGCTCCCCCACTGAGCTCCAAACAATGTTATATAGTCTAAGAAAAGTGGGCATAGAGTTATTATACAAATCAGATATATGATTGGCTAGTGTTTGAACAAGGCGATTTGGCTAACTATGATTGGTTCCTGCCATTTCTGATATTTTGGTTCAAACTTTGAGGCGGGAGAGCAGGTTTATGGCAGCAAGAGTTTATCTTACTTAAACACGTCTTGTGACCTTGCCTCAGAACTTACAAAATCTCTGGTATGTGCAAAACAAAATCTCTGGTACGTGCAGAAAACCAGGTACTCACAGAACTTACGAAATCTTTGGTATGTGCAAAGATTAGAGAGCAGAACAAAGGTGTAGCGGGTGGGGGGCGGGTACACATCTATCTTTGTGTCCTTTCAAGGGACCGAGATGTGAACATGGCAGCTGTTTTCTCCAGAGTCCTGTTTACTGACGGCCAAACAGGATGAATCCTGAGAAGGTTTGGATTTGGGTCTGAACTGGGCTTGTCAGGCTGTAGAACAGGAGCTGGTGACGAACTCAGGACATGAGGGCATGAGGCGACTTGATGTGGATGGCTCCGGGTCACTCCAGCCACTGTCCTGCAGCCATCAGAGGCTGAGGATGGGTGGGAGTGAGCGTCTCTTCCCTGTCTGGCCACACCCTCTGTGCCCTGTGACTCATGGCCTGGCCCTGGGCAGCATTTATGTTTGGGGTCTGTGGATGGCTCCAGTTGTTCAGTAAATTCGGTGATTCTCATGGGGTGATTGTGCCCCAGGGGATGTTTGCACCGTCCAGGGAGGTTTCTGGTTAGAACTGGGAGAAGGGATGCTCCCAGCCTCTGGGGCTGGAGGCAAGGGACGCTGCGGAATGTCTCTCCAAGCACAGGGCGGGCTCCATAGTAGGAGTCTGGCTCAGGATGTGGTGAAGTCGTCATCCTCAATCGTGATTTCCTTCTTGCCAGCATTGATGCTTAGATGACGCCACAACCCCTCAGAATCTATGCGGTGCTGGTGAGTGGGTCTTCCGGGCAGAACAGAATGAATGAAATACCTCAGAGCAGGTGTTACACATTCTCAGGATATGGCTGCAGGGAGTTTCTGTTGGACTCCTTTCATTCCCTAGCACTGGCTGGTGCATTACTCTGTCCTGTAAGCTTGATCAGGTCACATCAGAAACACAGTAGGTGGGTGCCACGCTGCTGTCATGTGTCACGAAGGTGACGGTGACCACAGCCTTGTGAGTAATTCCTTGTCATAGTGGCCCCACCACGGACCCAGGGGCCCGGCTCTCTTCGGTCTTGAGAGTTTTATGCTTTTCTGGGCAGGGTCTCCCCTGTCTTGAAGCTTCCCTCTCCTCTTTTGGAGACTGAAGGAAGGAGAAGAGGAGCGATAGGGAAGAGGGGAGAGAGGATTTGCAGCAATGTGGCCATTCCCACAGATTTCAATGTGGAGTTAAGGAGCCGAGACCTCCCCCACCTGCCCTCTTGTGTGCCTCAGGCACCAGGTTACACACACCTTCCGGCTTCCGGTGAGGGCTTCTTGGAGACGCAACCAGCTCCCCGCAGCCAGTCTTGGTCAGTCCTGAGCTAGGGTTCCCCAGGAAAGGAGTGACATCACCTGTCTGAAAAGCCTAAGGAGCCCCCCACATGGTTGGTGGTGCTGACGGGGCCACATCCTGGGCACCAGACCAGGGAGTATCCCCCAGATGAGTGTTTCTGGCTGGCAAGCAGGCTGGCATTTGGATTGAAGTCCTGCACAAACTGCCATGGCCAGAGCCTGCAAGGCAGAGCCTGTACAGAGCAGCCCAAGAGCTGGGCATGTGCTGGGCCTGGGAGGACGTGGAGGCCATGCCATGGGGTGTGGGGGACCCTGCTCACAGCTCACCTCGTGGTCGCCCAGCACTGACCCATCCACCTTACCCTCCTACCCACCACGCTGTGAACTCATCTGCCACAGATCTCCACCCACTGTCCGAAGCCCTCGGCCCACAATGCTTTGGGTTGCACCAGGGCTGCAGAGCCTGGGTCGCTCACTGTTCAACTCTCCTGGGGCGATGTGGGCCCGGCCCTGCGTCCCAACCATAGCATTTCTGCAGCACATGTGGGGATATTCACAGTAAGAGGGACAAGTCCAAGTCCATAAACAGTTGGTTTTGCCGCCAAGTGGATGACAAAAATACCTTGCTGTGTGGGGCCGCTTGGAGGTGGGAACAGTGAGCGTGTAGACCTGTCCTGCTGTTACCTTGGTTATCACGTTGAGGTGGAGTCTGGAAAACCCCGGTGCACATGGGCTTCGGAACCGCTCCCCTTTTTGACACCAGAACCCATTTCCCAGTGGAACCCCAGAGCAGCAACTCGGGCTCTTGCTCGCCTGTGTGGCTTTGTGTGTGGCTTCCTGCTGGTGAGCAGAGATGTGGCGTGGGGCTGAGTGTGGCCCACCGGTAATCCAGCTGCATGCCTCCTTCCCTGCCTAAGCGTGGAGGCTGCCTCTGCACGATGAAGGCTGTCACTTGGTGTGGTCCTTACAGCTGTGGGCCCCATCCCACTGGTCGTGGCCTGCCTGCAGAAAGCTATAGGACTGGCTTTGCCTTTCAACCTGCTGATCGCCCTGGCCTCCCTTACCCACGATGAGATGCCAAGAGCTGAGCTGTCCCGCTCGTGACTAACTCGCCACTGCCTACAACCTGCGCCGCTGCCTGCCTCACACCCACCCTGCTGTGCTGCCTGCAGGCCTCCCCTTTCACGAGGACCTGGGCTGTGCCCAGGCAGCCCCCTGTGTCGCTGAGGCCTGTCCTGCTACCGCACGGCCTCCAGAGCTCCCCTCGGCCCCTTGACCCGCATGAACCGGCTTCCCCTGGTGATTCAGGCCCCTTCTGTCCCTTCCTGGACCGCAGCGCAGGCCCTGGGGCTGGCAGGTGAGCACCCGGCACCCCCCGCTAACCGCTTGGCCCTGCTGCTTCAGGCTTACAAAAGCGCGTGCGACATGGCCGAGGTGTGAGGCCGCCGCCAGGAGCTTTGCATCCCCCTGCGTGTGGTGCCGGCCACGATCAGCAACAATGTCCCGAGCACAGAAATAAGCCTGGGCGCTGACACTGGCCTGAATGCTGTTGTCTGGGTAAGAGAACCCCGTTTCCTCCCATTGCTTTCTTTCACTTATTTTAGCAATTTGTTTCTTCTGTGCTAAGAATGAGCCAGATTTATTATTACTCTTCTCCACCCCCCACCCCCACTCTTTATTAGCTTGACTTTATGTCGGTCACACTGGCCAGAACAGGGTAAATTTTTTAGCTTCTCTGCCTTAGGGAGAATCTGTCTTTATTGATTAAAAGTGAGATGATATATTCAGTCCTTGGGGTCTTGTCTCTATCGCACCTAGACTAGGGGAGCGGTGAGCACCATTTCTCTGGAGCCTGCCTCTCCTGCCTGCGTTGACTAGCGAGGCTGCAGGGCCAGCTGTGGGAGCCTGCAGAAAGGGGTTTGAGTGCCTGGTATGTACGAGCTCTGGGACACAGCCGTGTCCACTGGGGGCCGCTGCCTGGAACCACAGCCTTCCTGGTGAGACGAGAGGTTCTTGAGAGAGCTGAAAGCAAGCCCTCCTGGGCAGGTAGCTTCACCAACATGTGCTTTGGGAGGAGTGGATCCTGCCGGTCATGGGCATGGTGCTGACACCCGCATGGTGGCCCCTCCGGTCCCTGATAAGCTGACCCACCTCTATGGTCATGAACTGGACATGAGGACCTGTGGGAGTTCCACAGGCCTTTGCTGCAGAGAGGGTCCTCACTCAGCTGCAGACGGGACGGTGGCCATCTTGGCAAGTAGGGTCATGTCAGTGGTTTGGCTGCCTGGTGCCTTCTGAAGAGCAGCCGCTGGCCTTTACCTTAGATGTTCACGTCCAAACCACCTCCGGAGTTTGCGGTGAAAACTCCCAGCCCTGTTGGAGACTCCTTAGTTCAGCTTGGCACAGAACCTCGGAAAACAGCACTTCTGTTCTGGGTTCTTCAGAACTGACCTCCAGTGCAGGGAAGGGAGCAGAGGGGCCGTGAGGTCGGCTGCAGCCTCCTGTGCCTCACACTCGAGCTGAGGGCCATCTCTCTCCTGGACTTCTCCTTGTTGCGTTCCCTGGTGCTGTGCTGGCCCAGTTCCCTTGCAGAGGCTGGCCCCGACTCGTTCCCTGGACTTTCTTGGGCCCCGTGCTTGACCCCTGTTCATTGAATGCCATTGGGTTCCAGCCATCGCTGGCTTCGCTCTCCTTTAGCACCTTGTAGATGTCCACACATGCGGCGCAGCACTACCCTGGCCAGCGGCTGTGCTTTGCTGCAGGTCCCTTGCTGTAGCAGGGGCGGGACCCCCACCCCCTGCCCCGTCTGGCCACCGACTTCAGTAGAGGCTCGGCTGTCGTGAGGGATACCAGTCATGGGAAAACTGGTCTCCCTGCAGATTCACAGAGCAAGGTGGTTCTCACAGAGAAGTCAGTGGCTTTTTTCTACCTTAACGCTGTAGCAAATGCCACCTTATCTTTCACCACCAATTTATAGTTCTTTACACCCACAGAGCAAAGTGCTGGTGATGTTTGAACTGTAGCCTGGGGCTCTCGCTCCCATGGGACTCCTTGGGGAATTTCCTAGCAGGATCGTGTGTGTGCCCTTTCAGGGGGTTGTATCTGCCAGGCGCATCCCATTGTGTGGCAAGAATGGCTGAGGTCACAGGCTCTGCCTGACGAGTGCCACTCACAGCTGCTGTCCACGCAGGGCCATGCTTGGGATCGGCCTTTTTCTTGTCAGTGCTACTTTGACTAATTGCCCGAGTCACGGCTGGAGTGACTTGCTATTTTTAGAAGCTAATTCAGGCTTCAGATGCCATCTAGGTAATGAGGAGAGAGTTCAGGAAAGCTGTATCTAAGCTCCAGCAAAGGCGGATTCTTCCATCACAGCTGTCACTGCGTTTACACTGAGATGAGCACACGGTCGTGGGCGTGGCTCAGGTGTCAGGGCTGCGCTGTTCCACGCACCCACAGCAGCAGCCTGGCGGGACCAGAACTCAGACACTCTCGGGCACAAATCAGCCTCTTGGGAGAGCTGCCTTGCCTGCAGAATTCTTTTGCTATTAAGCGATGGATGTCATTCTTTGAATGAGTGACAGTAATTCCCCACCTCAGGATGGGCTGCGGGGGAGATTCAGTTGGAAAAATAACCCATGAGGCTTTGTGCCTCTGGGGATCCTGATGCCCCACCCACATTTTCCTTCCCATGCCCAGGATTCTCTAAGACAAAGGGCAAGTCTTAAAGCCTTACGGCATCTTAAGTCTTAGATCGCAATTAGAGACCCACCCAGTACAGGTGGAACAGTGAAACCCTCAGAATTCTACACTGGCCCTTCAAGAAGGCAGTTGTGGGCTCTTTGGACCCTTGACGGGTTTCTGTCCTCCGTCCTTCCTAAGCACAAAGACGGGAATTCTTCCCATTGCCTGTTTCTCTCCCCATCTCGGCTTCTACACGATGCAAAGTGGCCCTCTAACTAGAGCCCGTATTCAGTTTTGAATACATCAACCAATTATTTTGGGAAGAAAAGAATCTGTCAAAAAACGAAGTATAGGTTGGAATGGTTTAATCAAGCCTATGTTTATTCAACAAAGTGCGCTTTTAAATTTCATCCGAGGTACTCAAGTGAAAATTTCCCAGTGGGTGTTAAACTTTCATGCAAAGACTCTCATGTGGCTCCCAGTCTCAAGTCCACACCCCCACTTTATGTTTTTACTCTTGGCTGAGTCCCATGGAGGCCGGTTAGGGAATCCTGCAGGATCAGCCCTTGACCAGGACGGACGGACGGACGGACGGACAGACGACTGGCTGAGGAATACTGTGCTTATGTCATTCAGAGACAAGTATTTCTTGAGCGCCTGCTGTTTGGGCTCGGCCGGGTCCTGTTGATGGTGCAGTGGTGTAAGCCTAGCCCACAGTTCCTGCCCTCATGGAATTTGCAGCCTAGTGCGGACTGCAAGTGAAATAACCACGAGGTAACTGCAGGGAGAGACACCGGGTTGATTTCTATGAAGAGAGGACATGGGGTGCCCCGAGAGCCCCTGACAGAGGGAACTTTGCACTCCTAGAAACCAGGCGGCGTTTTCCTGAGGAAATGACATTTCCCTCTGGGTCAGAGCTGAGGAAGGTGCCTGTGTGTGTCCCGTGGCCGCTGAGACCCTGACCACACACCTGGGGCTGGAAAATAATACTCACTCTCCCACAGCTCTGGAGGGCAGGAGCCATGGACTGAGACCAGAGTGTTTGCTCCAGGAGAGGCCCTCGTGGCCCATTCAGGTGCGCAGAGCTGCGGGCCTTGCACGCCTTGTTCCCTGGCGCCGCCTCCTCCCATGTGGGTGTGCAGCATCCTGCTCCAGGGCCTTCAGCCTCTGCACCCCTCATCTGCCGATGCAGGTAGTGGCACTTAGGGCCCACCTGGGTTGTCCTCAGAATTCACCTTTATCACCGCATGAGGGAACAGTCCCAGGTTCCAGGGATTGGGACCGGGATTCCTTTGGGGGTCGCTCTCCCGCCCATCACTGTGCCTGAATGTGATGCACACAGCGGCCAGCATATCCAGAGGCCCCAGGAGGACCTGGGGTGGCTGGAGCTAGAGCGGGACCTGGTGTCAGAACCAGGCGGAGCAGGGAATCTCGAGAAAGGCTTGACGTGTACTTGAAGTGAGCAAAGAGTTTTCAATGGATCAGATGAATGTTTTTTATAGATAGCTCTCCAGTCTGTGTGAAAAGATTGGAGGGTGCCGGGGTGGGAGCTGAAGCCCAGGTAGAGGCTTTGCAGAGGCCCCGCGAGGTGGGGCCCAATAGCCACCCCCTCTCCTCCCTTTGGCTATTGGGAGCCATGGTGGACTCATAGCCTGTTTAAGATATTGTGAGTAATATCGTCTCCCCCTCTGCAAATAATGAACTCTTTCACAGACGGGTGTACACCTTCAGTGTATTGCTCAGGAAACAGTGATATAATTCTTAAACATCAAGAATCGATTGTAATAATTATCAATAATACTATTAATTAATATTTTACCATTAATATGGATAATTATTTTAAATAGATGATGGATGACAAAAATTAATTTTTAATAATTATATCATTTATTAATGTTACTAATTTTTAATATTATTGTTTTTTGCCAGCATCACTTAGTATTGATTTAAGTAAGATTAATTGTTGATATCATTATTTTATTAATAGTGTTAATATTATTAATTAATACTCATCATTAATATTCTGAATCAGTATTAATATTTAGTATCTTTGTCATTATTAATGTCGATGATTACTATTTTTTATTATATTTATTAATAATTAATAGGCTTGTTCCTCATATCCAGCAGGGAGAAGATGATATTACTCCCAATATTGCAGAAAGTGTACATTCCTCTATGATGTTTTTCCTAATAACCAGGGGGTAGAGGATGACATTATTGAAACTAACGCAGTGTGTGTACATCCTTTCGATCATCTTGTTCCTTCTATCTAGGGTACGAGAGGATGATATTACTCCCAATATCGCAAGGGGCATGGACCTCCACTGTGATATTTTCCCTCACATCCAGCCGGGGAGAGGAAGATATTAGTAAAAGCCAGCAGGGAAGAGGAAGATATTACCCCCAATATCACAGGGGTGTACATCACCTTGTGATATTGTTCCTTATATCCTGGGATGGAGAAGATAATACTAGTGGCAATATCGCAGGGATTTTACACACCCACTGTGCTATTGTTCCAAACAACATGATATGACTCCTAGTATCACAGGGGGAGTACATCCTCCTGTGATATTGTTTCTTATATTCAAGGGGAGAGAATGATATTACTCCCAATATCACAGGGTTTGCACACACCTCCTGCGATATTGTTCCTAATATCCCAAAGAGGAGAGCATAATATTACTCTCAATATCTCAGCAGGTGTACACCTCGTTTCTAATATTTTTCATAATATCCAAGATGGGAGAGGATGATAAGACTCCCAATATGCCAAGAAGTGTATAGCCGCCTGTGATATAGTTCCTAACATCCAGGTGGGGATAGCATGATATTACTGCCCATATCGCACGAGTGGTAAAACCCCTTCGATATTTAGCCTACGATCCTGTGGGGAGGGGATGATATTACTCCCAATATCGAAGAAGGTGTACACCCCCCTGAGACACTGCACCCAATATCCATGTTGGGTGATGATGACAATATACTCAATATCGCAAGGGATGTACACAAACCCTGGGATATTTTTCCTTATATCTAGAGTGGGAGAAGACACTATTACTCCCAATAACACAGGGACTGTGGCTGTATACCCCTCCTGTGATATTATTCTTAATATCCTAGGGAAGAGAGGATGATACTACACCCAATATCGCAGGGGGAGTACACCCACCCAGTGATGTTGTTCTTAATGTACTCCATCTCCCTCCACCAGGGATATCGTTTCTAATATCCAGGGGAAGAGAGGATAATATTATGCCCAATATTGCAGTGGAGTGTACACACCTTCCATGATGTTGTTCCTAGTATCCAAAGGTAGAGACGATGATGTTACTGGCCATATCGCAGGGGGTGTACACCTTTATGTGATATCGTTTTTGACATTCAGTGGGGGAGAGGGTAACATGAATCCCAATATCGTTGAAGGTGTACAGACCCCTGTGATGTAGTTTCTAATGTACAGGGGTAAGACCAGAATATTGCTCTCAATATCACAGGGGGTGTAACCACCCTGCCCCCTGTATGTTGTTCCTAATATGCAGCAGTGTGGAGGCTGATAGTACTCCCAATATCCCAGAAGGTGCGCCCACACCTGAGATAGAGTTCCTAATATCCAGCGGGAAAGAGGCTGATTTTACTTTCGATATCGCAGTGGGTGTACACCGCCCCCAACCTCGGGGTATAGTTCCTAATATCCAGGCGGGAAGAATATGAAATGGGTGATAATATCGAAGGGGGTGGACACCTCTTCTGTGATATGGTTCCTGATATCCAGGGGGTGAATGGATGATATTACTCCCAATAAAGTAGGAACCGTACAGCCGCCCTGGGATTTTGTCCTTAATAACCACAGGGGAGAGATGATATTACTACCAACATTGCAAGGGGTGTACACACCTCCTGTGATATTGTTTCTTATATCCAGGAAAGGAGAAGATGGTATTACTAACAATATTGAAGAGATATACAACCCCCATGGGATATTGTTCTAAAGATACAGGTTGAAAGAGGATGAGACTCCATCCAATATAACAAGGGGTGTACACCCCACCTGTGATATGAATCGTAAAACCTAGAAGAAGAGAGAATGACATTGCTTCCAAAAACACACGGGGTGTACACCCACCTGTGATATTGTTTCTGTCATCTAAAGGAAGAGATGATGATACTACTCCCACTACCTGAGAAGGTACACACCCCCCTATGATATTGTTCCTCATAACTTGTGGGGGAGAGCATGATATTACTTCCAGTATGACAGTAGCTTGACACCCAGTCTGTGATATGGTTCTGCACACCAACTCTGTGCCCCTCGTTTCCCATGCATTCTCTCCACACTTTTGGAACCTCGTGGGAGGCTTTGTCTTTGGTTACAGATGAAGAGACGAAGGGTCTGAGAGCTTAAGCAAGTTTGTTACTGGAAAGCGGTTCCGATCCAGACCTCAAGAGAGGTTTCCTGGATCTCACAGAAGAAAGAATTCGGGGCGAGTCCATAAAGTGAAATCAAGTTTATTAGGAAAGAAAAGGAATAAAAGAATGGCTACTCTGGCTGGGCGCAGCGGCTCACTCCTGTAATCCTATAACTTTGGGATGCCGAGGAAGGTGGATCACCTGAGGTGAGAAGTTCGAGACCAGCCTGGTCCAACATGGCAAAACCCTGTCCCCATTAAAATACAAAAAATTAACTGGGCGTGGTGGCAGGTGCCTGTAATCCCAGCTACTAGGAAGACTGAGGCAGGAAAATCGCTTGAACCCAAGAGGTGGAGGTTGTAGTGAGCCAAGATCATGTCACTGCATTCTAGTTCGGCCAACAGAGCAAGACTCCATCTCAAAAAAAAAAAAAAGAAAAGAAAGAATGGCTGCTCCATAGGCAGAGTGGTGCCAAAGGCTGCTGGTTGCCCATTTTCATGGTTATTTCTTGATCATATGCTAAACAAGTTTTGGACTATTCATGAGTGTTCCAGGAAAGGGGTGCGCAATTCACAGAACTGAGAGTTTCTGCCCTCCCTTCTGAGACCACGTAGGGTAACCTCCAGATGTTGCCATGGCATCTGTAAACTGTCGTGGCGCTGGTGGGAGTGTCTTGTAGCAGCAAATGCATTATAATTAGCATATAATAAGCCGTGAGGACAATCAGAGGTCACTCTCGTGGCCATCTTGGGTTTGGTGGGCTTTGGCCGACTTTACTGCAAACTGCTTTATCAGCAAGGTCTTTATGACCTGTATCTTGTGCCGACTTCCTATCTCATCCTGTGACTAAGAATGCCTAGCCTCCTGGGAATGCAGCCTAGTAAGTCTCAGCATCCCTTTACCCAGCCCCCATTCAAGATGGAGTCGCTCTGGTTCACGTGCCTCTGACAAGTTGGCCTGGGTAGAGTGTTCTCTAGTGTGGTTGTTGGAGCTGTTCCTAGAAGTAAGAGGTATTTTCAGTAGGAAACAGGTCTCTGTTAGCCCGGGGACTGGCACTCTGCCCCAGTATGTCGGCCTCATTTTAGTGGAGACAAAACTGGGGCTCAGAGACATCAACTCCCTCATCCCGAACCCCCAGACTGTCAGTGGTGGGCTGGGGTTTGAATGTGGGGCTTGAAGACCCATCATCTCCTCTGGTCCCCCAGTCTCTGCTGCCCAAGAGGAACAGGATCCCAGGATCCAGGCCCCTCATGGCACCAGTCAGGGTGGGTGGAGATGGGGAGGCACAGTTCCAAAGCTCCCCAGACTCTGAGGCAGGTCGGGGACCAAGAGCAACCCGGACCTGGGGGCCCCACCCCGAGAAGAATGGCTGCAGGCCCGGCCCAGTAGGCAGGAGGTCTGTGTCCTCAGTCAACGTGACGGCGCTTCCAGCTGCTCCAGCCAGGCCGTGCTGTCTTCACGTTTCCAATCATGCGGCCTCCTCTCCAATTCCCAAGCCCAACCCACAGAGACGGCGATCTGGGGTCTACATGAGGTTTGTCAGCAGCTCTGAGCTGCTGCTTCCCGCCAGCCCCGCGGCTGGTTCTGGAAAGCTCTCTGCTGCCCCCTGGTGGGGAGGCTCAGTGTAGGGCTCTGGCTGCAAGCATGGGGTCCCAGAACCTCTTGATTCTGTCACTTCTGCTGGGTGGAAAACCAACCCAGGACTGAACCAGCAGATGGGTGCCCGATTCCTTATTATCAGAGCTCCGCCCACTGGCAAGTCTCTCTCCGGACCTCAGTTTCCCCTTCCGTTAAACGAGGGGCTTGGGGGATACCAAGGAGGGGTAACTGCTTAGTGAGGATGGGAGGTTTCTTTTGGGGAGATGAATACATTTCGAAACTAGATGGCGAGAGTGGTTGCACAAGACTGTGAATGCACAAATGCCACCACATTAATTGCGTTGAAATAGTTAATTGCATGCGATGTGAAAGTCACCTCATTTAAAGTGTGTAAAAAAGGGGCCTGGGAGAGTGCAGTGTATGTGAGAATCACGTGGGACACCCATAGTCTCTGAACCTCGGTTTTCTTGCGTAAACTGGCAGAGAGACCGTGTGAGCCGTGTTCCCTGGGGCCAAGAGATTCCAAGAAGGAAAACCTGGGATTCCTGGGACTAGGATGAGGGCAAGGGGCCGGAAGGGGAGGGGCATGTGGGGATGGCTGGGGTCAGCCCAGATAAGGCTTTCAATACTGGGTAGCAGCGTCTACACAGGCGGAGATCCCTGCATCTCACTTCCTGCAGGGCTGACCAGTGGCCAGAGGTGGGACTGGCCAGGCTCGGCCCAACCAAATCTGAGAGCAGAGGACACTGAGTGAGGGATCCCCGTCACCACCCTCACTGGCCTGTGGCTCTCCTGACACCACAAGAGAGGTCCAGGAGCTGACTTTGGGTCCCAATGGGGGACACCATCCAGGCTACAGGCTGGCAGGGTGGTGTGGTGGTCAGTGTACTGGGCTCTGCGTCTCTGCCCCTACCTGCTGTGTGATGGTGGGCCAGACACCTAACCTCTCTGTGCCTCTATTTCTTCAATGGTGAACAGGGACACTAGCAGTCCCCACATCCGATCACAGTGGCCTGAAGGTTAAAGGCAACGGCGGCACGAGACGTACAGTAAGAGCTCTGAGCAGGGAGAGCAGAGAGCTGTCACCAGGGAAGGAGCTGGCCCCTAGACACAGCCCAGGAAGCACACAGAGAAGGATGCCCTGGGGACTTCGGTATGTTATTGCAAAAAAAACATTTATTGCTATTTGAACCCTGCTTTCATGCCTCCATTTCCCAGAAAATGAGCCACGGAGACACCAGGAGAGGCAGGAGACCATCCTCCTTGCACAAAACCCATTCCCTTGGATGCTGTCCTCAGCGAGGGTGGCTGAGGGCCAACCAGGGGGCCCACCCGCAGAGTGGCAGAGGAGGTAGGTTGACCCTGCAGATGTTGAGCTCTGTGGTGAAGGTCCTGGCCTTCTGGTAGAAGAGGATAAACTTCTCACGGTCCAGGAGGAAGTTGTGGGAGATGGTGGCCGGCTGCGTGTAGGTCTTCAGCTGTGCCCTTCTTGTTGCCCAGGTCCATGGCGGCTGCCAGGGCCAGCTGGTAGTACCCGGCTGCATCAAACGGGTCCTGAAGGGGACAGGCCATGCTCAGCAAAAGGGGGACTCGGAGCCCGTCTTCCCAGAGGCCGTTCCTGTCTCCAGGTCATTCCACATGTCCAGCCAATGCTGGCTCACCCCATGAGCCCCAAAGCCTGTGACACTGCTGTGGTGTCAGCTGCAGGAGGTGGGGATGACCCTGACACCCCTGGAAGCCTTCCTGAGTGTCCCTACGCCCCACTCACCCCAAGCCTCCTGCCCCATTCCCACCCTCTCTGTAGGCAGTGGCTGCTTTCCCCATGGGCTGAGGTCAGGGCAGATCCTACCTGCTCTGACAGTTCCATGCAGGACTCGTGGCTCCAAGCCACAGCAGGGGCACAGCGTTGAGTGACCCAGGCTCCCCTCTGGCCCCTGTCCATGCTGACCATTTCCAGGCCCTCCACGGGCCAGGCCAGGTACAAAACCATCTCACAGGTGTCCTCTCTGGCAATGTTCCCTGAAATATTGATGGAGTGTGACTCCCCAGACATCCACTCCTGTTTTCAATGCATCTTTGGCTCAAACTCACCATCCCTGGGTTGGGATGCCGTCTCCCAGACCTCCTCCTTGACCCTCCCATCCCCCACCCGGCACCTCTTCCACATGGGGGTCACCCAAGGGACCTCTCTAAGACCCATGCCTGGCCTGTTCCTCTTTGCCATCTCAAGATGGCTCCCAGGGCCAATGAGAAAGTCCAAGATGCAGCAGTCCATTCCCTCACTGTCCCGCCCCACACACAGAGCAGGGGCGTGAGAAGGTCCCGACTCACCGCCACTGCTCATCCAATGGCCCCCGCCCAGCCGAACACTGGACTCTGTGCTGGGTGTGTGGCTGAGCCTAACGTCCTTGATCCCAGTCTGAGGGACCTGGGAGTGAACACTGACCACACAGGGTGGCCCGGGCTGTGGCAGAGGGAAGCCCAGGAGACCCCAGACTCAGCCAGGGATGGAAGGCAAAGGCTTCCTGAAGGGGTGGGGGCTTCCCAACTAAACAGGAAGGAGCCAGCCAAAGCATATGTCTCTGCGTGTGCTTGTGTGTGTGCCTGTGTGTGTGCACGTGTCTGTGTGTGGGCGCCTGTGTGTGCATGTGCATTTGCATGTGCATTTCCATGTGCCTGTAGTGTGTGAAGCAGCTAATGAGCAGCAGGCTGAGCCAGGACACATCTAATCCACCCTATTCCAGCGCTCACTCTCACGTGTAGACTAAAGGGGACCCCATTTTAGAGGCAATCGGCAAAGATGCCCATTTACCTCTGCTTCTCTGCCAGCCTTCCAGGCCCCATGCAGCCCGGCTTTTTCTCCCACTCCTCTGGGCCCTGGGTCCAGGGTCTCCTATACAAGGAGGAGGGTGTAGCCTTGGAAAGACAGCCGCCCTTGGGGAATTCTGAGGGGGCCTCCCTGTGGGAAGCTGGCCTGCGCTGACAGCATAGTCACGATGAGGCTCAGAGGGCTGTGCATGGGAAGGAGGCGAAGGAAGGTTGTGCATGGGAAGGAGGTGAAGGAGGCATCTGCCCCTCGACCTCAACCGTGGACTTTGGCCTCTCAGGTACTACTTGGCCCTTTCCTTTCTCCTGGACAGGGGGAGTGGGTGGCAGGCTTGACCAAGTGAGATAAAGGCCTCTTCTGGGAGGTCGGTCCCCTTGGGTCCCAGGAGAGACCCTGGGCAGTGAGCAGTGTCCCTCTGGGTCTGACACTTGGCACCTCCCTGTCTGGCTGGGACTTGGGAGGCCACAGGGACCACTTCTGATCACCAGGTGTCGCCAGCACTGGGCAAGGGCCTCCCGGGCAGCCCCAAGCCTGCGGTGGGGGATACGGGGCGGGGTCTTAGGGCTGCCCCAGCTCCTCATGTTGTTCTAAGGCCCCCAAGATTTTGGCCCCTGGACTGGAGTGCCCTGGCCTCTCAGCCCCTAAGGAGCACTGACGAGGTGCCGGTGCGATGCTGAGGAGGGGTGGTGCCTGCTGGGCAGAGGGGTGGAGACACCCCAGGTCTGAGTCTGCCAGTCCCAGCTCTCTACCCCTGCAGGGCTGGGGGCAGAGGGAGCACAGCACCTCCCCTCAAGACAGACCCGACCCAGCAAGGTCTCAGCCTGGCTGGCTGGGCCCCCGCCCCACTACACCTGCCCTAAGCTGGGGTTTCTCTGTCTGTGAATCCAATGGTAAGACACTGGGGTCCCACCCAACCCTTCCTGGGTGGTGTGAAGATTCAAGGTGTCTCGGGACTCCAGGAAGGAGTTACTCAGTGCAGGCTGGCACCCTGGGCAGGCTTCCTAGAGGAGGCGCCAGGATTTGGGTTGGATCTTGCAACGTGGATTCAGTGTGAGGATGATGCCATCCTCTGAAATGTCCTTCTCCTGACCCTGTTTTCTTTGTTAAATGCAACTTGACACTTGACTGTCAAGACTCAGTTTGGTGTCACCTCCTCCAGGAGGGCCCCCCTGACTACAATCCTCCTTCTTTACCCAGAGGCCACCATTGCCCACTCATGTGTCAGCCTCCCTGGCTGAGACTGAGTTCTTGAGGGTGGGGCCTGGCCATCTTGGGAGCTTGGTTGTATCTGCTAACCTTGCCGGCTCCTCCAGCTGGGTGCAGAGCTCCAGGGAGGCCACTGGGCCATTCCTAAGGAAGGCTGGAACCCAGGCCTCTGGGGTGTGGGTGGAGATCCCACTCCAAGGGGTCTGGGAACACCCCGTGCCCTACCCCTGCCACCCACCTTCAGGTCATAGAAGATGGTGTCACCGAGCACCAGATACATGTTCACGTAGTAGACGGTCTCCTCGTCGAACTCCAGCAGCGAGTTGCAGAGCTACAGGGCCTTGAGGTATAAGTGCTCCACCAGCTTGCCATGGCCCAGCCGGTGGTGCAGGGCGGCCAGCCGTGGTAGGCCATGCGCTCGTTCACTGGTCCCCTGGGTGCAGGCCAAAGGTGCAGGTGTGAGGACGTGGCTCCCTGGGGCAGGGAGGGCTCAGGCCCCTCAGGAGCAGGTATGCAGACCCCGGGCTGCATGCCTGGCTTGCCTCCAGGCACCTGTGGTCACCTGGGCAGCTCTGGCCAGTCCCTTCCAGGTTCCCAGACTCACTTTCCCATGTGCAAAGCAGAACTAATAAGGCCTGCCCCTGTCTACTGTGAGGCTTTGGAAAGTTGGACTTGGATGGCCCAGTTCTGTGTCTACACAGAGCCACCTGCCTTTGCTCACTGGTTTTAACCAGGAGAACCCAAAAGCCATGCAGTCCAGGTGCTCCTGGGCTCCCCGGCTCCAGGCAACCCACAGACGTGACATCCGACTCCTCCTGGGTGTGGCACGATCAGAGCCCCCTACCTTGGGGAGTCAGCTGCACACCTACTGTGTAATGGGCCACGGGGCACAAGGCGCTGGGGCATGTGGCCTGCCTAGGGTTCCCTGTCTCTGGAGGGTGACAGACGACCCTGGCACAGCACCAGGGGATGCCCGGCCTTAAGGGGCAGACTGCTGGAAGGGGAACTGGGATTTTATCAGCCAGAGAGCTGTGTGGTTGATGATGGTGGGAAGGGCACAAGAGAAAGGGAATGTGCCACTCAGCCTGGCACAGGGACCAATGAGATGCCTGGCATGTCTGGAAGGCAGAGGGCACACTGGGCGGCCCTTGTGGTCAGCAGCAGGAACAGGCAGAGGAAGCAGAGCTCAGGCAGGCAGGGAGCTCTGCACTGCGTGAGAGACCTTGGGCTGTGCCCCACAGCCGGACGGGGAAGCCCGTTGGGCAGATCTGCCTGCCTGGACAGGAGACCAGGAAAATCCAGCAGCTGTTTCAGCTCCTGGCCTGCAGACCTGGAGGCTGGGCTCTGGCAAAGTGTGGGTCCTGGCAGGGTGGGGGCTCAGGGGACTTACCCAGAGTGATGCTGAGTGCTAGGGCCATGTAGGCAAACTCCAAGCCCTCCTGGGGCTTCTCCAGTGTGGCCAGGAGTGCCACCAGCTTGTTGCACAGCTGAAGCTGCAGCTCCACCTTGCGGTTGCCCGTAGTCACTCCAGGGGCAGGGCCTGGTCCTACCACACAGGCAGGTGGGGTCAGGTTTCCCACAGCACCCACCTTGCCCAGCGCCCTCCTCAGAGCTCAAACATGTACTTGGAGCTTCCCATGCCCCAGCTACCCCTGCACCTCGACACAGCTCTGTGCTCTGGGATAACACACAGTTCAGACACCAAGTTGGGGGCTGAAGAGTCACCTGAGGCCCATCCAGCTACACCTGACAGCCTCAGACCAGCCTCTCCCACCTGGGCACCGGGGGTCTGACTGGGGGGAGCCAGCACTCCTCTCTGCTCTAAAAACACCACATTTTTCTGTGCCCAGGGCTGAGCAACACTGTGAGCTCAGAGGAAGGGAGAAGCTGTCCCACTTCGGGGTACATGCAGACCTGGGTCTCCCACTGATGCTGTGTGTCCTTTGACATGTCCCTGTGCCTCTCTGAGCCTCAGTTTCCTCATCTGGAAGATGGGGACAGGACTTCTCACTCATGGTTGCTTGAGGTCATCAGGTACAAGGGTAGAACCATTGTCACGTCCAGGCCCCGAGCGTTTGTCTCGGGCAGGGGCATGGTCAATATCATTCCCGGTGAGACCACTTGGAAACTCATCATGTGCATGGGTGGCCCTGCCTCCAGGTGGGAGACCTCTACCGTGCCACACCTGTACCTCAGCCTCCAGGTGCCCCACTGAGGCCCACCCACATCAGCCCACAGGCCAGCTCACCCGGTAGAAGGACATGCCTTCCTCCCGCTCCCAGGCCCCATTGAAAAAGATGTCTCCAGCTGCCTCAAACAGCTCCAGCCCCAGGTTGGGGTCGCCTGTGTACAGGTCCACATTCTGTGCCACCTGAAAGGAGACAGAAGTTCCCTCAAGACCCACACCTAGCGAGGTGGCCACGCGCACCTTTGCCAGCCTCCTTCCTCTCACACACTACAGGTACACCTGAGCATTTTTCAGACCCTGTGCATGAGGGCTGCCCCCACCACTGGCATGAGGACAATGAACTGATGCACCTGAGTGCCAGGAGGTGACTGAGCAGCTGCAGCCCAGGAGCCCGATACCTCTGAATCCTACCACCAGGGCTAGCCCTAGCCCACTCCCCCTGCACTCAAACCAGTCTCCGTGGCCCCCAGATTGCTGGGAGCCCAGCCCCTGGCTCCTTTCTGCGTTGCCACATCCCTGCCACATCCGCAGTGTTTGTGGGTGGGCCTGGTCCCCTCTTGGCCATGAGCTCTTGATCCTTCTCCTCAGCTCAAGGAGGTATACAGCAGGTGCTCAATAATGAAAACTTCACCAGACTCGTGGGCTTCACAATTTGTTCCAGATCACACTGTGTTTGGGAAAGCCTCTGAAAACAGTCACTATGATAGATTCATTTTGTAAGGAGATGTGCCACGTGTCGCTTGGAGCAAGTTCTGTGTGTTAACTGAGTGGTCGCATTATTTGAGCATGTGCTGTATACCAGCAGATGCTGTGCACTGTGAGGGGCCACGCCTCTGCCCTCAGGGAAAAGATGCTGGCCACTGGGGGAGGATGTGAGGGAACCAGTTGGAGGGAGGGAAAAGGCACACAACAGGTGCTCAGCAGTGGTTTAGGAATGAGTGGATGGATGAATGAATGGATGAGAAGATGTAGACACATGGATGGATGGATGGGCGTGTGGCTAGATTAATGCTTGGATGCATGGATGGATGGATGGATGGAATGATGTGTGTATGTCTGTATGTATGTATGGGTGGGTAGATAATGTATGGATGGGTGGAGGGTAGATGATGTATGTACATGTGGATGGATAGATGGTGGATAGACGAATGTATAGATAAACAAATGGACAGATAGATGAATGGAGGGATGGATTAATAGGTAGATAGGTGGGTGGATGGATGATGGAAGAATGGATGGATGAACAGGTGGATGGATGGATGATAAATGGATGAAGGATGGATGATAAAAGGATGGATGGATGGATGATGGATGGAAGGATGAACAGATGAATGGATGGATGAATGGATAAATGGATGGATGGAAGGATGAACAGGAGATGAGTGGATGGATGGATATATGGTTGAATGGATGGATGGATGGATGAAGGATGGATGGATGGAAGGATGAACAGGTGAATGGATGGATGATGCAAGGATGGACAGATGGATGGAACAATAGGTGAATGGATGGATAAAAGGATGGATAAATGGTGGATGGAGGGATGGACAGATGGATGGATGATGGATGGAAAGATAAACAGATGAATGGATAAATGGACAGATGGATGAATGGTGGATGGATGGAAGGATAGAAAGATGAACAGGTGAATGGATGGTTGATGGAAGGATGAATGGACGGAAGGATGGACGAACAGGTGAATGGATGGATGATAAAAGGATGGATGGATGGATGGAAGGATGAACAGATGAATGGATGGATGATGGAAAGACGGATGGATGGAAGGATGGATGAATGAATGGATAAATGGATGGATGGAAGGATGAACAGGAGATGAGTGGATGGATGGATGGATGGATGGAAGGATGAACAGGTGAATGGATGGATGATGGAAGGATGGATGGATGAATGGATGAACAGGTGGATGGATGGTCGCTGAATGAACGGATGATAAAGGAATGAATGAATGATGGATGCACGGATGGATGGATGGATGATAGAAGGATGGATGGATGGAAGGATGAGCAGGCGAGTGGATGAATGATGGAAAGATGGATGGATGATGGATGGATGGAAGAATGAACAGGTGAATGGATGATGGAAGGATGGAAGGATGGAAGAATGGATGGAGGGATGGATGAACAGGTGAATGGATGGATGGATGATAAAAGGATGGATGATGAATGAATGGATGGATGGACGGACAGGTGAATGGATGGATCATGGATGGATGGAAGATGGTTGGATGGATAACGGAAAGATGGAAGGATGGACGGATGGACGGACCAAGAGGTGAACAGAAGAATGATGGATGGATGATGGAAAGATGGAAGGATGGATGGATGGATGGATGGACGAACAGGTGAATAGATGGATGGAGAGGTGAATGAATGGATGGTTGCATGGAAAGATGAACAGGTGAATGGATGGATGATGGAAGGATGGATGGATGGATGGAAGGACCCACAGGTGTATGGGAAGATGATGGATAGATGATGGATTGATGGATAGAAGGATGAGCAGGTAAACAGATAGATGATGGAAGGATGAATGGATGGGTGGATGGACAGAGAGTGAACAGCACAGGGGTCCTCCTGCATCCCTTGTCACTCACCTGGATGTACAGGTCCACCAGCTCGCTCTGCCGCAGGATGTAATAGATCTTCCCTGCTTGCAGCCAGGCATGCGCCGCCTCCTCTTTCCTCTGGAGGTCAATGGAAATCTCCAGACTTCGTTTGGTGTAGTCCAGAGCGGATTTGTAGGCCCTGGAATCAGACGCAGGTGTCAGAACAAGGGCTCTCATCCTCCTGGAACCAGTCTGCCTCCTCCCGTGGGTCTGGCGACAGATGAACTGGAATGTGCAGATTGGGAACAGCCCTCTTGTGTGTGCAGTGTTCTGCCCTTCCCAGGCTGCTGGGAGGGCCAGGGTGAACACACACGGCATGGAAAAGATGAAGGACATCCTTCTGAGGGAATCAAGCATCATGCTGCCCTGTGGCAGGAGGAGTGTGCTAGTCCATCTCCCCTGCCTCCCAGACATGGCCTGTGTCTTCTCCAGATGCACCAGGAGCCGTTAGTGTTCAGAGGCTATCTGGGCCGATGATTCTCAAGGTGTGCAGGCATCACAGTCACTCGGAGGCCTGTCCTTATAGCTTGCTGGCCCTGCCCCCAGAGCTTCCGGCTCCACAGGCCTGGGGCAGGCCCTAGAACTCCCACTTGCCACAAACTCCTAGGTGACATGGATGCTGCTCTACTGGTCCAGGGACTACACTTTGCGAAGCATAGCTCTAGCACACTGGCCCATTTTCCTTCTGTGAACCTGAGGCCAAGACTGGAGCCAGTCTCCCAGGTCCCCATGGAATCTGGCTCCTTCCCTGCTCTCTCAGTAAGTCCAACACTCGAGGGGGTGTGACTGCAGCAATGTCACTGGGCCCTATGGGTGGGGTGGCCAGGGCCATGGTTACCCCACCAGGTCAGGATGCTTGGGGGAAGGGGAGTAGGCCACATATGGGACGTGAGACCTTGAAACCCTGCCCCAGGGAAGGAGGTGAAACAACTGGCTTTGTCTTCTGTGGGAGAGAAGCCACAGGTGGCTGCTGTGGTCACATTTAAGGGGACAGATGAAGGCCAGGAGTGAAGATTCAGGGCAGGCAAAGATCAGATGACAAAAGCCACCATAATAGGAAGAACAGCCCAGAGTGCACGTACTGCCTCTGCTGGGGTTGAGATGACCTTTGACCCAACAAGGGAGGCTCAAGCTGGGACTCACGGGCCAGCAGCAGCCCTGGGACGACCCCAGGCCCACCAGCTCAAAGCATCTGATGCCAAAGAACCAAATGATCAAAAGGAGAGGGGCTGATGGCGCCCTGAGCCAGCTTCCCTGTGCCCCCCTCCCTGCCCTGCCCGCCCCCACCTCCACCACTGCAAAGCCAGCCCTTACCACTCCGTGCCCAGGGACAGGTAGAGCTGACTGATGGTCTCCAGGATCTGCCCCTCCAGCGCCTTGTCGGCCACTTTGTGGGTCATGGAGAGCTGGAGCTTGTGGTAGAGGACACACTGGGCCTTCCTGGGCATGATGACGCTGTAGAAGTAGCACAGCCACTGGACGGCCCGCAGCTGGCCTGGGCAGAAGACAAAATGGAAGATGTTAGTCTCCCAGCATTGAAGCGAGGCTGGCTGTTCTCGGAGGCCCCTGCGCCATGCTTGCCTCTTTCACCTCTGTGAGCCTGGGTCCCATAGGCGGGGAGCCTGAGCGCAGACAGGCCATGCACCTGTGCAAGGGCAGATGCCAAGCACACCGTGACATGGGCACAGCTTGGTACAGATGCTCATGGTACAGGCCGGCCTTCTTTACAACTCCCAGGGCTGAGATCCTGGCCAGGCTCGGCCCCTGCACCAGGCCATCTATTTCTCCTTCACAAAGTCCCTCTGGTCAGGACCAGGGCCACCTTCAGCCTGAGCTGATGAGGCCAGGGGCACAAGTAGCCCCTGTCACAGATGGAACTCGCAGAGAGCAAAGCCAAGCGTCATGTCTGCCACACACGGCATCATGTTGGGGGAATGGGGTTCAAAGCCGGCCCCTGGCGTTCCCACACATGCTTCTCTCATGCAACCAGGCTCCCAAGCCACAGGCTCACTGGCCTCTCCCAAAGCCAGGGCGCTGGGAACAGTGGAAAGCTTCTGATTTTCTAGTGTGAGAAATGTTCCGGAGATTAATACAGGAAACCAGGTACGCCGAATGGACATCTGTCACACACGCCCCCCCAACAACAGCTGAATACACCGTCCTCTCGAGCACCCATGGGATATTCCCCATGACGGACCATGTGCCAGGCCACAAAATGAGCCTCAGTGAATGGAGAAGGACTGAGACCAAAGCAGAGGTGTTCTTCAGCTGTACTGGCACGAACACTCGAAATCGACAGTGAAGGAAATGTGGGAAATTCAAAAATATGTGGAAATTACACACTCCTAAACAACCAGTGAGTCAAAGAGACCATCAGGGAAACCGAAAACTAATTGGAGAAGAATGCAAACAAATGTACAGCCCGGGCCAGCGCGGTGGCTCATGCCTCTCATCCCAGCACTGTGGGAGTTGAGGCGGGAGGATCGCTTGAGTCCAGGAGTTTGAGATCAGCCTGGGAAACATGGTGAAATCCTGTCTCTATAAAAAAAAAAAAAAAAAAAAAAAAAAAAAAAAAAAAATTAGGCGGGGGGGGGGTGGTGCACAAACATCTGTAATTCCAGCTACTCGGGAGGCTGAGGCATGAGAATGGCTTGAATCTGGGTAAAAGTTGCAGTGAGCCAAGATTGCACCACTGCACCCCAGCCTGGGCAATAGAGCAAAACTCTGTCTTAAAAAAAAAAAAAAAAAAAGCACAGCGTATCAAAAATTCCAAGATGCAGCTAAGGCAGTGCTGAAAGGGAAATTTATAACTGCAAATGTCTACATTCAAAGAAAGAAGAAAAATCTGAAATCAAAAACCTAACCTTCCGCCTTGAGAAACTAGAAAAAGAACTAAACGCAAAGTGAATAAAAGGAAGAAAATAATAAACGTGAGAGTGGAGATGGGAAGTAAAAATACACAGAATGGAAAAACAAGACATAATCAACAGAACCGAAGGTGGGTTTTTTGAAAATAATAACAAAATTGACAAATCTTTCACCAGACTAACCAAGAAAAGAAAGACGGGACACAAATGACTAAAATCAGAGACTGAGCACCATGGCTCATGCCTGTCATCCCAGCACTTTGTGAGGCGGAAGTGGAAGGATCGCTGAGGCCAGCATTCAAGACCAGCCTGGGGGAACATGATGAGACCCCATCTTTAATAAAAATAAATAAATAAATAATTAAAAGCCCAAGTTTCTAAAATCAGAAATGAAAGAGGAAACATTATTGCCGACCTGACAGAAATAAAAGGATTCCATGAAAACACCATGAACAATTGTACACCAAGAAATCAGACCATCCAGACACAACAGCCACACTCCTAGAAGGACACAAACTACCGAAAGTGACTCAAAAATGACCCCAAGTAAGCATGTGGGGTATCAGCACCGCCCTCGGTCTCCTCGACCGTTCAGCGCAGGGTGGGGAGACAGGGAAGCATGATCCCTGTTCCCTGGCCTGCATTTCCGAGTCTGAATCCCCCAGCACCCCGGGGAGGGCCTCGTAGGAGGAGGTGTCACAGGCTGTTGTGCCAGGAGCCACCGGAGGCTGCAGTGGGGGCTGGGGCGCTGGGTTCCTGGAGGGTCTCCTTCCAGTCAGAGAATGCCCCTGGGGAAGAAGCCTGGGTCAGAACCCCCCACCCCTCCTTGGGCAGATATGTGGGACCAGGGCCCCTTCACACGGTCCTTTCCAAAATCTCATCCCTCCTAGGGCCAGGAGTGGGTGCCAGGCCTGTGCTGGGAAATGGGCAGGTTTGGTCACAGCCCCTGGGGCTCTGGTCCAGGCCACAGGAGGCACCTCTGAGTGGTCTCACTATGCCATGACAAAGCGCTGCAAGGCAGAGGGGACCCACAACAGTATCCCTCGACTCAGCCATTTTCCTGGACTCAACTTCCTCATCTATCCTCTGCGGCCTAGATTTCAGACAGCCCTGCCCACCTACTGTCCGTTCACTGCTCAGTCTGCAGTGACTGTTCGATAGCACCCCATGGCTCCCCAGTGCTCTTGGGGAAAAGGCCAAGCCACAGCCTGAGGCCCCAGGCCCTACTTAGCTCTCCAGAAGAGCTTCTCACCATCCAGCACCCAACCCACCCGCTCCCAACTCTGCACCTCCCTGCATAAGCCCTGCTCACTCACCCCCGCTCACACCCCACTCATCCCCGCTCACACTCCCACTCACTCACCCCCACTCACACCCCACTCATCCCCGCTCACATTCCCACTCACTCACCCCACTCACTCATCCCCGCTCACACCCCACTCATCCCCGCTCACACTCCTGTTCACTCACACCCCATTCACTCACCCCCACTCACACCCCACTCACACCCCACTCATCCCCGCTCACACTCTCACTCACCCCATGAAACCTCCGCTCACCAGCACTCACACCCCACTCATCCTCGCTCACTCACCCCCACTCCCTCAACCCTGGGCCTTCACACAGGCTACATCACCAGCCCCTCCTCCACCACCAGCCCCTCATCCACCACCTATTAGTTGACTAAATCCTCTCAACCCTCTGGTTCTAGACTAAAGAGACTTCCCTAACCCGGGGCCAAGTGCTGCCCCACCATCACGTCACTCACCCTTTTGTGGCTTCTGTGGCCTGAAGCTCACATTCCTACGCTCAGTCTCTGCCACCCCAGGACCCTACAAGCCCCATTTGTGGGTGGGGCCTGGCACACTCTGCACACAGCCCCTCCCAGCCACTACCCTGGCCTCCGGGGCAGCTGGAGAGCCCCGTGCCTTTGCTCCAGAGACTTTGGCAGAGGGTGGAACCACCCCCTCCCTGAGGCAAACCTACAACAACCTTCCCTTCCCCACTGGCTTCCCGGGCCTCCTCTGGAACCTTGTGCCTGCATCCCAAATGTACTGAGATGGATCCCATTCCCCGGGAAATTCCAAGAGCCCTTGGTGCGTCCATATCACCAGGCTGTCCACATGTGGACCCTGAGGGGAAGAGACAGAGCTGCAGAGGGGAGACGGGAGGGCCTCCCTGAATCAGCCCCTCAGGAAGGAGCAGACCTTTCAGGGACATCAGTTGAGGCCCCTGCAACCTAAGGCTCTGAATTCTGCTACCCGCTGAGGGCAGTGTGGCCTCCCATCTCTGAGGCAGAGCACAGGGTGAACTGCAGCTTCTCCAGGTCATGAAGAAGGAACCCACAACTACATGTGGGCCCCAGCACTGGAAAGGATGCCCCACCTTGTTCGGGGACCAGGCAGGGGTCAGCATGTTCATTGGAAGAAGTGTGGGACCCCACGGCCTCCAGTGCCAGAGTAGACGGGAGGTTCAGGCCCACCTCAGGCGACATCCTCCAAGCCCCCAGCCCACACCACAGAGGGGTGACTGTCGCATCCAATGCCCACCGTACTCAGCTCTGTCACCACCCCCCGCGTTACCCCAAGGCCCAGCTCATAACCAGAGGAAGCCTGAGCCACGCGCAAAACCCACCTTGTTCCTGCGGCTGCTCGGTCTCAGCTTCCTCTACTGAGTCTGGCAAGGGAGAAAAGAGAAGCAATGAACACCCCCAGCCAGCACCTCTGGTTCCATGTCAGGTTCAGCTGGGTGTCGGTGTTGCAGGGTGAGAGCATTGCAGGGTGCAGGGGTTGAAAGTAATATCATCCGAGGGCCGGGCGCGGTGGCTCAAGCCTGTAATCCCAGCACTTTGGGAGGCTGAGACGGGTGGATCACGACGTCAGGAGATCGAGACCATCCTGGCTAACACGGTGAAATCCCGTCTCTACTAAAACATACAAAAAACTAGCCGGGCGAGGTGGCGGGCGCCTGTAGTCCCAGCTACTTGGGAGGCTGAGGCAGGAGAATGGCGTAAACCTGGGAGGCAGAGCTTGCAGTGAGCTGAGATCCAGCCACTGCACTCCAGCTTGGGCGACAGAGCGAGACTCCATCTCAAAAAAAAAAAAAAAAAAAAGTAATATCATCCTCTTCCCTCCTGGATCATGGGAACAACATCACTGGGGGGTATATACTTTCTGTGATATGGGGAGTAATATCGTCTTCTGTGCCTTGGAATATTAAGAACAATATCATGGGGGGGCGTGTACATCTTCTGCAATATTGGGAATAATATTATCCTCTCTCCCCCTGCATACTAGGAAAGATATCAGAGTGGGTGTTCACCTCCCGTGATATGGGGATTAATACCATCTTCTCCCCTTCCGGATAGCAGGAAGAGTATCACACGGGGGTCTACAGTGTCTGCGATACTGGGAGTAATATCAACCTCTCAGCCTTGGAATATTAAGAAGAATATCACAGGATGGATGTACACCCACGGCCATATTGGGAGTAATATCAGCCTCTCCTCTCCATGGATATTAGGAATAATATCCCAGGATGTACGACTCCTGCTCTATGGGGAGTCATATCATCCTCTCCCTTCCAGGATATTAATAACAATATCACAGGGCGGGTGAACACTGCCTACGATACTGGAATTATTATCATCCTCTCCCCCTCCAGATACTAGGAACCATATCACAGAAGAGCTGTACCCTCCCTGCGATATTGGGAGTAATATCATACGCTTCTTCCATGAGTATTAGGAGCAATATCACCGGGTGACTGTCCATTCATTGCTATGTTGGGAATCATGTCATACTTTACTCCCTGGATATTAGGATCAGTGTCACAGTGTGAGTGTACACCTACTGCGATATTAAAACTAAGATCATGCTCTCTGTCCCTGGATATTAGGAACAACATCACAGGTAGGTGTACACTCCCTCGATATTAGGAGCAATAATATGATTAATTAGTAAACATCAATGATCAATTTTAATAATTATCAGGCTGGTCTCGAACTCTTGACCTCAGGTGATCTGCCCGCCTCAGCCTCCCAAAATGCTGGAATTACAGGGGTGAGCCATCGCGTCCAGCCAACACTTCTTTACATCTCTTTTTGGACCTCAAATTTAGCATGCCCAAAATGCACTTTTGATTCCTCCTGCTATAACCCACTCCTCCCATAGTCTTCCCGATCCCAATAACAGCATCTCTAGCCTTCCAGTTACTCAGGCCAAAATCCTTGACATCATCCTTAAAACTTCTTTTTCTCTCTCTTGTCATCCAAGAGGGAGACTCTCCTTTCAAAATAAATGCCAGACCTAACCCCTTCACACCTTCCTCATCATTTCCAACCACGTCCAGCCCTCATCATAGCGCTCTGGGTTACTGTAAAAGCCTCCCAATCGCCAGGCAGAGTGGCTCACACCTGTAATCCCAAGCACTTTGATAGGCCAAGGCAGGTGGATCATCAGAGGTCAGGAGTTCAAGACCAGCCTGGCCAACATGGTGAAACCCCTCTACTAAAAATACAAAAAAATTAGCCGAGCATGGTGGTGGGTGCCTGTAATCCCAGCTATTCGGAAGGCTGAAGCAGGAGAATCACTTGAACTCAGAAGGCAGAGGTTAGAGTGAGCCGAGATCGTGCCATTGCACTGCAGCCTGGATGACAAGAGCGAAACTCCATCTCAGAAGGTTAAAAAAAAAAACAGCCTCCCAACCCAACTCTCTCCTTCCGCCTTTCACCCTGCCCTGCATTCTACTTTCCACTCTCAAACATTTCAGAAAAAAAAAAAATTATATCCACAGAAAGAGAAAAAGAAAGTGCAAATGGGGTGAAATGTTTGGGGAATCTGAGGGAAGACCATACGGGAATTCTCTGTACTATTTTTGCAACTGTTCAATAAGTCTGGATTATTTCGAATTCAAGAGTTAAAGAAAGAGGCCGGGCGCGGTGGCTCAAGCCTGTAATCCCAGCACTTTGGGAGGCCGAGACGGGCGGATCACGAGGTCAGGAGATCGAGACCATCCTGGCTAACACGGTGAAACCCCATCTCTACTAAAAAATACAAAAAAACTAGCCGGGCGAAGTGGCGGGCGCCTGTGGTCCCAGCTACTCGGGAGGCTGAGGCAGGAGAATGGCGTAAACCCGGGAGGTGGAGCTTGCAGTGAGCTGAGATCCGGCCACTGCACTCCAGCCTGGGCAACAGAGCCAGACTCAGTCTCAAAAAAAAAAAAAAAAAAGAGTTAAAGAAAGAAAGAAAAAAATCTCCCTTTGTGAATCCATCCTGTATTTCCCCTGGCAACTTAAGGACGCTCTTAACTAAGCACATCTATTTTTTCATGAACACTTAAAGAACCCTTGCCTAGTTTTGACTTTCTGTGCTTGGCAGAAGTGTGTGTGTGTGTGTGTGTGTATTTCATATATATGTGTGTGTGTATATATGTGTGTGTGTGTGTTTTGTGTATATATAGAGAGGGAGAAATATATACGTGTGTGTATATATAAATCTATATTGTATATTTACTATGGTAATATATATATCTGTGTGTGTGTGTGTACATATATTACGTACCCCATAGCCTGTCCTTAACCAGTTCTAAACTTAGTGGGAAAAATACATACCTAAGCAGAGAATTTCAAAATAATATGACGAATGTTTTGATAGAGGGATGGGTTGCTATGGAACACGCTGCTAAGACACAAAACCTCCTAGATGGGACAATGAATGAACGAAATATTGCACCTATAGGCACCCCCTCTGATATCCCCACAAATGTTTATAGTTATATGCATTTGCTTCCCCCAGGACCCCCGTTTCATAAGGGTTAGTCCTAGAGCCTAGCAAGTTCCTACTATGGTTGGCATACATATGCCATTCAAGAAAGAATGACTGAGTGAATGACGAGTTAAGAACCATTTGTCAGCCAGTGCTCAGTAACACAACATGCACTGGTATGCAAATTATATTTTTGTTGAAAGCAAGGGCAGGATCACAAATTATCCTTCCAGAGAAAGCAAACCTCAAAAGCTTCTTTACCCTACTAAAGCACATTATAAGAAGCTCCCCTTATATAAAAGAAAACCTCCTCGTTCATTATCAATGGCATGTAAACCAATAAGCCTTCACCTCTGATGACATCTCTTCCGTCACCAGGGCTAGATAAAGGAGGTTCCGGAAACCCTGGTAGTTGTGAAGGCGGCTCCCAGCTCTGACACTCTTGAACCCTGCGGGGGCGGAGGTCACACAGCAGAACAACCGAGGGAAGCATCATCAGGTTTCGAATATGTTTGAACCAGAGACGGCAAATAGGCTTCAACCAGCTGAAAACACCAGAGATTCATGGTGGCCACCTGAGGGGTTGTGCTCTTAAAAAAGAAAAATTAAAAATAAAATTAAAAAATTAAGAAAGGAAGGGGTCAAGAATCCATCAGGTCTGACTGAGATGTGTATCAGTGACTAACACCCCGTAAGGCAAAAGTGCTCCGGTGCGCTTTGGGTTCTCTTCAGCAGTATTTAAAGGCGTGTGCTTCCCTAAGACTAAGCCACGGGAATACCCCTAGCAACACTGCCAGGAGAAATGTCTACCATGGATTTGGCTAGAAATACAGTTGTCTTTAACAAATTAACACTGAATAAATCCTGCCTTATTAGAGCCTGAGAGGATGACATTCTCAATGATAACAGTTATCACTACAATCTCCAAACATCTGCGATCCTGCAAGGAGGAACTGTGACAGCGCAGGTCACGTGTCCAGAATGCTTCCCAGACTGCCTGTTACAGAATAAAAGAAATGAAACCCCCCCCCCAAGAATGTCTTCTCTCACATTTAGCCAGTTGTTCCTTTGTGTGCATCTCTGTGCTAAAATGGCCATTCTTCCCCACAGCCTGAAGTCATATGCTAAAATAAATGAGACTCACATGAAGCCAGAAACGTGCAGATGCGAGGAAACCAACACAACTGAAATGGGCTGGAGAGTGTGGCCAGGAGGATGGTACTTCCCAGGAAGCAATTACTTCATCTCTGCCCATGAAGCAGGCAGCTGTCACTGTCCCCCAGGCCCACACCAGCCACTCGAAGTACGTTCTAACCAAACTACCTCCAACAATCAACATCAATACACCACCCAATTGGCTTCTGAAAGGACACCTTGCAACCAACAAGAAACTGTTAGCACAACTTTGAAAACCTGTGCAACTAAAAACCTTGGAAAGGGATAAACACTGCCACATTTTGACTCAAATACTGTCATGGGGTAGCACTGCAATAATTCACTGAAACAAAAGAATGAATGAGGAATACGTTTATATAGGAATCAGAGGAAGCATGACTAATCATTTAAAGAAATAGGTCAAGAAACTGCTAGGTTCAAATGCTACCGTGAGACACTGTCAGGGCCTTAGGCAAATTCACTTCTCTTGGTCCTGTTTCTAGGTTCATCAAAAACCAGCTTTGGACTAGGGAATCTGTTGCTTCCCAAAGCCTTCCTTCTGTGATTCCAGCCCAGATTTTAGGACTGCTCTCCCACTTGGTATATGAAAGTGCTTTCTGTGTAGAATAGCAAGAGTACATTTCTGTGTTGAATGAGGTTTGGGACCTACTCTATGAGGCAGAATATCATCATGTAACTTTAAGCATGACGACAAGGCACACTCTAGAATAAGGATAACACATAAGATGTGGCCATACACCTGTGCGTGCCTGGCAGGGAGATGGAGAAGTCTCATTTAATGAAGCCGCGGTGCCTGTTGCACCTGAATATCCTCAGTCCACATCAAGTTCACAACGTCCTTCTGACATCAAACCACAGGTATCACACACTTTTCCATACTTTCTACCCAAGATTAAAATATGCAGAGCACCGTGATAAAGACGCCTCCATCCCCAGCATGTTGGCTCTCGTTCTGTAGAATTACATACTTGAGGTACAAAATGATCACCAGGCTGCAGCGGCAAGCAAGACTGGGCTCCGTGGGGACAGCAGGCCCTGCAGCAGCCACCACTCCTGTCCCCACAGTCTGATGCAGCTGCAGAGAAGCTGTGGTTGAGGCCATTCACTTTGTGAGAGAACCACACAGGAGGGAAAAGGTAGGGGAGGTAGGGAAGAGGGCAATGTCAAGCCTCTGAGCCCAATCCAAGCCACCGCATCCCCTGTGACTTGCAAGTATACACCCAGATGGCCTGAAGTAACTGAAGAATCACAAAAGAAGTGCAAATGCCCTGTCCCACCTTAACTGATGACATTCTACCACAAAAGAAGTGAAAATGGCCGGTCCTTGCCTTAAGGGATGATATTATCTTGTGAAATTCCTTTTCCTGGCTCATCCTGGCTCAAAAAGCTCCCCCACTGAGCACTTTGTGACCCCCACTCCTGCCCACCAGAGCCAGAGAACAACCCCCCTTTGACTGTAATTTTCCTTTACCTACCCAAAGCCTATAAAAGGGCCCCACCCTTATCTCCCTTCACTGACTCTCTTTTTCGGACTCAGCCCGCCTGCACCCAGGTGATTAAAAAGCTTTATTGCTCACACAAAGCCTGTTTGGTGGTCTCTTCACAGGGACACGCATGACAGGCAGGTGCAGAGCCAGGGAAGGACCTGTCATGAGAACAGAAAGGAATGTGCCTCCCTGTATGCACACTCGGATTTTATGACAATGTGGGCAGGGGGCTGAACAGGATGCCTGAGAACATTCCTCCAAGTTCTTTGGCTGATTTTCTAAATATTGGTGTAAAATCTGAACTCAGACAAATTTCTTTTTAAATCGTTTCAATCAACATCTTTGGTGCTCAGCATCATGTCTACATGATCATCTAGAAAACCAACTTCTGTTCTAAGGCTCACATCTTCCTATTAAGTCCCAGGGATTTTACAAGGGAATGCACCTCTCTCATTCGCATCAAGCACACACACAACTACCATTAAAGAAATGCTTAATTTGCCTACATAATTTTTTAAACACCCAGATTTGAAATACAATAGAGAAGACAACTTTTTGATAGCTCTGCTTTCCAACTGCGAACTGCGGGTCGAGAAAATAACCTGCCATGATTTCTAACCAGTCAACAACCTGTCTTCCCTGGCTGCAGTAGGAGCAATCTTTCTGAGCTCAGGATGAAAAAGAACCCAGCTGTTCAGGGGACAGATAGTCATCAGTTCTCAGCGGGCTTCCTGGGTCCCAAATCCCCATGTGATACGTGGAAGTAAAAAGCTATCAATGACCAAGCATCTGAACTCTTATCCCACCTCGACATCTGCTTCTCCTGCCATGTAAATTTAAAATTAATAAGCCTGCTATTAGAGAACAGAGTTGGTGCTGCATCTGTCTTCCTAAAATTATGGATAATTACCAGCCCACAATGGCTTCTAATCAGATTTGAGTAGTCCCTTAGACAGGAAGCTAAAGTGCCTCAGCCCTAAACTGAGAAGAAAACAGAAACTGGAATGCTCTAGGTTTGATTTTTTCCCCCTTGTTCTAAAGTTGATGTTCCCGAATCTCCTTCTACTGTCTTGCTTATAAAATGTATGAGAAACAGGGAAATTTAAAGACATGATAGAAATGGCCACTTTTTCTAGGTACAAACTTTGTGAACATTATTTTCAGCTGCTGGGCTTTTTCTCCACAAACTGTGAGCCTGGAGGACATTTTCTCCCTCGTGGTTACACATTCAGAGTCAGGGAAGGTGGCTTTAGCAGTAAAGAGGGGAGTGCAGTGAGAAGTGACCGGACACTGAGAAGGGCAGACAGGTACTCTACCTCGGTGGCCTGCAGCACTCCTGAGCTTCGGCCTTTACTTTTCTATCTGTACAAAGGATCTAAAGGCCTGTGATTCTAGGCCACGACAGCTCTTCATACACACATACACAAACATCACACGCCTATGTGAAAAGCTGTGACACTTGGCTGATTTCCTGAAGAGGTTATCTTGTATCATTTCTACTCATGTACTCCACCTCCTTCCAGACAAGTATCTGAGGATGATGGGCTATCCCACAGCCATGTGTGTAACCTCTCCTGCTTACGATCCCTGTTCACATAGCATTTTCCAAAAGCATTTGGTGTGAAGTGACAGAAGAAAGAAGAATAAGGTTCTTTCAGCCCATTCATTCATTCATTCATTCAACAAATATTGACTGACTATCTACGTGCCAGACACTGGTGATATAAGAGCGAACATATATTTTTGTAGGTAGAGACAGACAACCAAAAAGTATGTTAAAGAGTGATCGATGCTGTAGAGGAAAATACACCAGGAAACAGGAAAGAAGAATACCCCTATTCTAAACAGGAAAGAAGAAGCCACCCTACACTGGGGTGACGCTAGTGTTACAAAATGGAAACAGCGGCCGGGCACGGTGGCTCACACCTGTATTCTCAGCTCTTTGGGAGACTGAGGCAGGCAGATCACCTGAGTTCAGGAGTTCAAGATCAGCCTGACCAATATGGCAAAACTCTGTGTCTACTAAAAACATAAAAATTAGCTGGACGTGGTGGCACACGCCTGTAATCCCAGTTACTCAGGAAGCTGAGGCACAAGAATCACTTGAACCTGGGAGGCAGAGGTTGGAGTCAGCCGAGATCACACAACTGCACTCCTGCCTGGGTGACAGAGGAAGACTCTGTCTCAAAAAACATAAATAAATAAAAATAAAAATAAAAATAAAATGTAAACAGAGAATAAGATACCAAAAGAAAGAACATGAACAACTAATTGTAACAAAAGCCTTTGTAAGCCGATACTTTCCTTCCTGGATCCTTGTCCCTTACAAATGGAAAAAAAGGGTGGGTAGGGGGTAGCATCAAAATGATGTTTTAAGACGGCTTGGGGTTTCACATGTCTGACAGCCATACTCACGTACTTCAAGGAAAAAGCTCTAGCTCTATAAGCCATCTGGGCAATGGTTTAATGTCTTTTCCTTTTTTTTTCCCCAGAGTTTTTAAAATACAGGAAAACATGTCTGTTTATTTGGCTGCTCTGTGCCCGCACACGTGCAAACTGTGCTAACAGTTTTTTCCATGTTTTGCTGAATTTGCCAGCTTGCCATAAACAGGCTTCCATGTCGTAATTGTCTATAAATAGCACAAACACACGAAAATGCAAATCAAGACAAGCTGTCCCTTCCACTCCTGTTGCCATGATGACAGGAGAGAGACCATTGGCCAAATCAATACGCGGAGACTGCAGCTGTCTGGCAGAGAGCACAAGGTCGACTGCTTTTCCCATAGCATTTAAAGAAACAAGCGGAAACGGCTCTCCACACAGGACAGACACGTCCTTTGTTCTTTGAATCAATACTGCCAATGCCCAAAATACTTTCTCCATCACACTATCTATATGGAATTCAAGTTCCTTCCAATGCCATGAGTAACGCCAGTGATAGACTATGTTTAGTCATAATGACCCATTAGCATTCTTTTTCCTCTAAAATGTTGAAATAATAACATTGAGTGTGCACTCACGAGGTGCCAGGCTCTGAGTTTGATCTCGTTTGGTTCTCGTTGAAATCCTGTAAGATCAGTACCATATTCTCTCATTTTTCATAGATGAGGAAACTGAGGCATAGAAAGGCTAAGTAAGTTGTCCATGGTCACAGGTTATTTACGAACTTTTCTCCAAACTTTCAAAACTTAACCACTGCCACTATTACAAATGCGTTTTTGTTTGTTTGTTTTTGTTTTTTTTTTGAGACAAGGTCTTGCTCTGACCAGGCTGGAGTGCAGTGGCATGATGATGGTTCACTGCAGCCTCGACTTCCCAGGCTCAAGTGATTCTCGCACCTCAGCCTCTCCAGTAGCTGGGATTACAGGCATGAGCCACCACATCTGGCTAATTTTTTAATTTTTATTTTTTCTAGGGATGGGGTTTCATCATGTTGCCCAGACTGGATCCAAACTCTGGGCTCAAGAGATCCTCCCAGGTCGGCCTCCCAAAGTCCTGGGATTACAGGTGTAAGCCGCTGTGCACAGCCCTACAAATGTGACTTATACAAAGTCAGAGCAGTGAGCAGGAAGAGAACAGAGACTTCAGTGAGTCTCCTGGCTGTGGCAACACCATATCCCTCCTCCATACCGTAATGTGTCTACACCCACCAAGCTCCTAGACGTTGAAGGCAGGCCAAATCAGAGACGAAACAGCAGTCAAGAAAGAGAAGATGCAGACATGTGTCTTGATTTCAGCTCAAGCGTGCCTCTCTGCCTTGCAGCTGCACAGGCAGAAACCAGGGGCGGTGAGTCTGAGACAGTGTGTTTGGTTCCTGGCAGGTAATCTTTTGGGAGACCATCCCATACAATTAGTGTTACACTTCTCAAAAAGGAAGTGTGACTTTTATAGAAAAATCATTTCCATTTGGGAGAAAGGCCTAATAAAACCACAAAAGGATAATACATTCATACAACAGCAAATTCAATTCATCTGTCACAAACTGAAATCCCAAAGCCCTCTGGGCACACAGCTGCTTTTCTGAGCTGAAATTCAACTCCAGTTGAGAAACAGGTCAATTTTTCTAAAAAATTTTCTTTTTCACATGCCTTAAATAAAAATTCCTTCCCCTCACTTGTCATTTTCCAGATTTAATGGCTCTGTTGGTCTTCCTCTCATTTAGGCCATGAGCACTGGCTGCATGTCTGCTACGGCCCGGACTCCAAGGGAGGCACCCTAGGGAACACAGATGACCTCAGCACAGCGACACCCTCAAGGAGCACACACGGAGAAGGCAAGATGATACAATCGCAGACTTCACACAGAAAAGAATGTGGCATCCATACCCCATCCCATTTCTAGAAAACAACGATGCTGAGTCAGTAACATTTACCGAACAGCCTGCAGTGTGGAGGCAGGCACGAGGGGGCTCCATACAGGGAAGAGCACCTTCAGAAGGGGGCATGCAAACAACGTGGAGGCAGGAGACGCCCCCACGCACAAGGGCCAGCCTGGGGGCCTGCAGAAATGCCCATGCATCTGGGAAGAGGGAGAGAGGACAAGATACTTAAATGCTCCAAAATGAATAGAAGCCTCCCAAGAACTTCCCCCGAAATGGGGCAGGGATTTACAAAAGACCAAACCGAGCATGCGCAGTTACCTGAGCATAGCGCCAGGAGAGCAAGCTATTCCAGGAAGAAACAGGGTCCCTAGAAGCCTGAGCCTCTACTCCCAGCTCTGCGACTCATTCACCCTATGACCTTGGTGAAGGCTCTTAGCTTCTGTGAGCCACAAGAGAATCACGCAAAAACAGAAGATATGAAAACTGCTCTGCCTTTTTCACAGAACTGCTGAGGGAATAAAATCAGATCATGGATTTTAAAATTCTCTGTGAATTATGAAGTAAAATACAAAAATATGAAATCATTCTTACCATTAGTAACAGCTCTGTAAAATTAAGAGCAGAGGTAAGATCACAGCATTTTCCACCTCCCGACTCCCGAGAGAAATAGTGAGTCCAGCCGATGTATTTGTGCAACCCCAGTATCTAGGCTTTGAGAGCCTCAAACCGCTCATGAACTCTGACAGTATCACTGCAGCCCACTGCTCATTAAGTTCTCCAAGACAGTCAACTGACATAAAATACTACAGCTTTTTCAGCTGGGCTTGAAGCCCAGCACACAGCACAGCTAAACAGTGAAGAGGTTTTCTGCAACTAGACTCAAAACCTGGCTTTTGTAGATTCCCATAGAAAGAACATTCAAGGCCAGGCATCGCGGCACATGCCTGTAATCCCAGCAATTTGGGAAGCCGAGGCAGGAGGATCACCTGAGGTCAGAAGTTCAAGAACAGCCTGGCCAATATGGCAAAGTCCCATCTGTACTAAAAATACAAAAATTAGCCGGGCATGCTGGTGGGCACCTGTAATCCCAGCTACTCGGGAGGCTGAGGCAGGAAAATCGCTTGAACTTAGGAGGCCGAGGTTGCAGTGAGCTGAGATCATGCCACTGCACTCCAGCCTGGGCGACAAGAGTGAAACTCCATCTCAAAGAAAAAAAAAAAAAAAAAAAAGAAAGAGAATTCTTTTTTGCTGATGTTAAATTTCCTGTGCTTAACACAGAGAAATCATACAACACTGAAATCCTGAAAACATATCATAAAAAGCATTTAGCGACTGAAAAGACATTCAATATAACCTGTAACAGTGAGTTCCCCTCCTCTTTCCAGCCAGCTCCACTAACGCTGTGACCCTTAACAATGCTTTCACTAACACAGAGGAAAATTAATAGGACCGCTTACCCCTCTCAGCTGATAGCTAAACCAGTGCTTCTCCCTGGGCTCACTAAAGATGACCTTTACCCAAAACCAGGCTGCAACGACCCTGTAGATGTTGACTAACGATTTCAAAATTCCCATATTCTTTGTCCATTCCTAAGGAAGATGAACTGAAGCCAGGGGTCTCCAAGTCAGAACTAACAGAGGCCTTAAACATCAGATGGCCCGTTCCCTTCTTTGACAACTGGGGTATCTAAAGCTGAGCTTATGGAAGAAAACAGCCTGTTTAGTAACAAAGCGAAAACCAAAGCCTAGTCACCCAACCTCTGGTCTGGAACTTCTTCGACAATCCAGCACCCATACAGGATGAGTCTCCCTAACCAGAAGCTCTGAAATCCGCAACTTTTGAGTGCCAACGTGATGGTCAACGAAATGTTCATTGGAACAGCACAGACTCTGGATTTTTGAATTCAGGATGCTCAACCAGCAAGTATAATACAAATATTCAAAAATCCAAAAATGTAAAAACATCTGAGACACTTCTGGTTCCAAGCAGTTTGGATGAGGGATATTCAACCTGCATTTTTTGTTTTTTCCTCTAATGAAGGAAATTAGAAACGAGACCCGAGCAAAGTCATTCAATCCATACTAAAGTCATTCAATAGTTTAATGAGTACCCATTTAGAGTTAAGTGCTACCCGCAGATATTTAAAAGGATGAATACATACATGCCTATAATCCCAGAACTTCGGAAGGCCGAGGTGGGAGGATCACCTGATGTCGGGAGTCCAAGACCAGCCCGGCCAGCATGGTGAAACTCCATCTCTACTATAAATGCAAAAATTAGCCTGGCGTGGTGGCTCACACCTGTTATCCCAGCTACTCTGGAGGCTGAGGCACAAGAATCGTTTGAACCTGGGGGGAGCACGTTGCAGTGAGCCGAGATCACACCACTGTACTCCAGCCTGGACCACAGAGCAAGACTCTGTCTCAAAAAAAAAAAAAAGAAAAAAGAAAATTTAAATTGTGTTTTCACATGGAGCCCATGTTCCCAGAACACAAGCCCTGCTCTATGCTCCAAAGGCACACAGGGTGCCCCTTTATCTTAATACTCACCATATTCCATGGCAGCCACTGGCACGTGTCTGTCCATCGCACTAGACTTCCTGCGCATGAGGCAGGGATCATATATTATTACCTTTCTGTCCCCAGTGTCTGGCCTAGAAGACACTCAGTAAATGATTACTGAACTAAGTCAGTTACTAAGACATTTTAAACTTGTATTAACAAAATTGATTTAATAAGTTTGCCAATGCAGCCTTCATACCACACAGCTTAAATCTCAACCTGCGGATTTATCTTGTGTTCTGCTAGATTATCACCTATTAACATTCAGGAGGCACCTAGTATGTGCTAGTCATTACTAATTGCTGGGAACCTAGCAGTGACAAGACAACATTCCTTGTTCAAAGAGAAGTTCTAGTATAAAGAGGAATAGAAGGAACAGGCTAGATTGATGAGAGAGATAAGAAAAGGACAGGCTGCCATGGGAAGCACCTGGTCTTATCTGGATGGTACACAGTTAACGAAGACTGAGTGCTTCATATAGCATAAGATGATCTCCTCCAAAGAAGTGAATGAAGCTTTGATTCCCCAGTACCAGAAGTCATCATAAAGTTGCGTACAGCCCCATGCTTAGTGTAGGAAGTGAAACCAAACAAACAAACAAAGCTCCAACTTCCAGAGGAAACGGTCCAATTATGAAATCCTCTGGCTACGTTCCATTGAAATTCAAGGTATTCAAGAGGCCAATATTTAAGTGATAAATTTACCCAACCACTTAAAACTAAAGTAGTCTTTGGTTCAAGGGGTAAAGGTATAGTACCTTTTACAAATTTATTAGCTCTTAATATTTACATTTAAATATGATGATGATGGTGTAATAATTTTACTGAGTAGTTACTATGTGTTAGGCACCAAACTAAGCACGTTACACACACATTTGCACGATCCTGTGAGATGATCATGACCCCTTGTCATACCATTTCATAGATGAAAGTCATGTTTATATAAGCTTAAAAACTTATCCCAAATAACACAGCTAGTTAGCAAAACTCAGGCAGCCTGACTCCATAGGCCTTGTTTAAAGAAGTAATATTTATAAACTGTCCAGCACAGCAGTGGTACAAACAAGAGTTCAATAAATGCCTAAAGGGTACTTCATACCCAAAATTGTTTCCCGCCAATCAAACTAGACTTACCCTGGTTCTGCATAACCAACTGTCAAATTATTGTTCCACGAAGAAAAGGTGGAATGGGTAGAGATCAGAATAGAGTGAATAACTGGTAAATATACTTCATGACAGGTAGTAACAGGATGTGGCATTTAGGGTATTTCCAGGTTTGTTTGCATAACACTTTTTCACAGTTCTAAAGCACAAGAACCATTCTAAGCTGGTGAAAGCATAAGGCATGTCTATGATCCAGGACTCCAATTCACTGTGGATCACGGCATCTCAACCTTTACAGTATATCAGAACCACCTGTGGGTTTTTAACAACACTAGAGCTGCCCAGGCTCCATTCCTGCAGATTCTATTTCAACTGGTCGGGAGTAAGCACGCATGCTTTTTTCACAGCCCCCCAGATGCAGCTAGATTTGCAAACCACTGTCCAAGATGCTCTCACACTTCCGCTCAGTTCACTCACTGAGATTCTAAGCACTACGAATCGGGCTAAGTTAACAAGTCAGGCTCCACTCCCTAATAATATTGGCAAAGAAACCAAGATCAGAGATTTATTCCAGTCCAAACCAAACAAATTGCCGGGTGAAAAAAACGCCCTGGCATAGTTTGCCATACAAAACAACTTCCTGCATCTTCCCAGTCAGTAGCCTAGAGACTGACTCTGAGCCATGAGAATTCAGAGTCAGGGGAATATGCCAATCTGAGGCATCTGCCACACTCCTAGCACACCCTCAAAAGCGCCCAGCTACATTTCACATCCACTGTCCTAACAGGGGTCGAAATAGGGAAGAGCAGTGCATTACAGAAAACAGAGCCTGCTGGGCATCAAAAGGCTGGAGAATTCCAGTCCTAGCCCTGCTACCAATCGGTCTGGTCACTTCTCTCTGGTCCTGGTGTGGCCAACAGTTATGCGAGAGGGTGAGGCATAAAAACACAGATGTCAGGCAAGCTCCAGCATGCAAAATACATAGAAATTAAAAAGCATTAAGGTGATATCAAGGAATGTATGCCATCAACCAGAAAAGTAACTGAAGTGTTCCTTTTCCCATTCTTAAGAAATCAAAAGTGGAAGCAGAAAATTGAGCAATCAGCCTACCAAGTTGACTGGGGCAACAGAATACACTCCCGGATTCTGCTCACAACAGCGGGGGTGGCAGACCAAAAGGAGAAATGCAGAGCGTCCCTCTCTCCTCTGTCCACCTATGCCACCAGCACATGAATGCGTCCACACGCAGCGCCCAGTCTCCTGTTCCACTGACGCCAGCGTCCACTCACCACAAGCCTACTAAGTGCCACATGTGCTAGGATGCTCCCTCATCTCATCACCATAGACATCCCTGCTGGAGGTGAGTATGTGACAGACGAAAATCACGGAGGACTAGGGAGGTTGAGACCCACATTCCCACTGCCGTGAGAGTGAGCTTGAGAGGGACCCCAAGGCTGGGCCCTCCATGCCGCTCTCCTCAGTCATCACTCCCAGACCAGAGCAACGAGGGTGAATTTTCTTCCTCTCACTATTTTCAGCCCCTTGGCTGACCCACGATTCCCCAGAAAGCTATCGAGTTCTGGCAGCTCTGAGGCCACAAACCCATAAACGCACGGGACACACAGCCCATCTGTCTCTAATGGGTCTTTTACTTGTCATGCTGGTCATTTCTAAGAGCAGATGGGTTAAGAAAGACTTGGCAAGTTACCACGAAATGACCCCTCCATTCCTCCCTGGGAGAAGGCTGACTAGCGAGCAGTCAGGCTGGCTTTCTTCCCCCACTCCCTGCATTCCTGTCCCTAAGGAGCCACAGACAATCCCACCAAATATAAGCAGGAGACAGCCACCTCCTTCCTACAGCTGGAGGGGGGAAGGGTCCTCTCGGGCCTTTCTAACTGCATGAAAACCAAACTGTGAGCTGTACTGACCCGGGCCTCACCCATGTTGCAGGCATGTACAACACAGGTGCCCAGTGGTATCATCAGGCAGAACTACGAATGTGCTTTCCATCGTTTTCATACACTGATTCCAGAACCGCTATCCACACAGCTCCACTTCTCACACATACGACGTGCTTCACGGATTACACAGCATGTTCACCATGCCCCTCATCCGCTCCTCCCAATAGCCTTGTGTGATCCCTTGAAGATGCTTCCTCATACTGAGGTTTGAAACCAAAACTTTCCCAAGAACATCCAGCTAGTGTTAGAAGCAGGATATGAGGGCTTCTGATTCTAGAACGAGTATTTGTGCCACTATTCCCCATGGGACCCTCCAGGGATTTCTGCCTGATCTTAAAATGCAGACAGCAAATCCGTCTCTCTACAGTCCTGGGGTTCCCTATAGACAAGAAGTCAAACTTCTAAGAGAAAACTTATACTTATTTGGAAGGTTACCTGGGATTTTTTTTTAAGTTAGTTTGTTCACGTTTTGGAAAGATTGTTCCAGTGGCAATGCGGGGCATGAAGTGTAGAAACGATTCCATGATGAGACAGAGAAACAATTCGGGGGCTCTTACAACTGTTCAAATGAGGCATGAGGCGCAACCAGAAAGGACAGAGGGGAAATGCATTGGAAAGAAATGAAAAATGAAATCCACTCAGACCCAGGATGGAAAAAAAGGGAGTAAGCATGATGGTGGTTTGTAGTTTGAAAGACTGATGAATCATTAACTACTGTAGAGTGGTATCTGGGGCCTGGGTGCACCAGTTTGTTTAACCATTCACCTGCTGAGCAGTCTCTGGGCTGTGTCCAGTTTCTAGCCTTTATAAATAATGCTGCTATGAACAGATACATAAAGGCTTTTGTGTGAACATAAGTCTTCATTTCTCTGGGATAACTGCCCATGAATGTGAGTGCTGCCTCCTACGGCAATTGCAAGTTTAGTTTTTTAAGAAACTGTCAAGCTATTTTCCAGAATGGCTGTACCATCTTCCATTCCCACCAGCCAAGTGTGAGTGATCCCGTTTCCCCGCATCCTCACCAGCATTGGTCTTGTTACTACTTTTTATTTTAGGCATTCTGATAGGTGTATAGTGACGTGGCTTCAGTGTGCATTTTTCTGATGGCTCATGATGTTGAATATCTTTTCATGTGCTTATATGTTATCTGAAATGTCCCTTCAGGACTTTTATTCATTTTCAAAGTAGATGATTTGGTTTCACTGCTGAATTTGGATAGTTCTTTATATATTATAGATATGAGTCCTTTATCAGACATGTGGTTTGCAAATAGTTTCTCCCAGTCTCTAGCTTCTCTTTTAATCTTTATTTTGCATTTTACATTTTAGTCCATGATCCATTTTGAGTTAATTTTTGTATGAGGTATGAGGTTTAGATCAGAGTTCAGGTTTTTTTCCTATGACTAATCAGGTAGCCAGTAATTTCTTTTAAGAGACAAGGTCTCACTGTGTCACCCAGGCTGGAATGCAATGACAAGATCAGAGTTCACTGCAGCCTCGACTCCTGGACTCAAGTTATCCTCCTACCTCAGCCTCCTGGAGTAGCTGGGACCACAGGCAGGTGACACCACGACCAGTTAATTTTTTTAGTTTTTGTAAAGACAGGGTCTTGTGCCATGTTACCCAGGCTAGTGTTGAACTCCTAGGCTCAAGTCATCATCCCACTTATATGGGGCCAGGCAGTGGCACATGCCTGTAATCACAGCACTTTGGGAGGATGAAACAGGAGAATCACTTGAACCCAGGAATTCCAGACCAGCCTGAGCAACAGAGGGAGGCCCTGTCTCTGCAAAAAATTTTAAACATTACCTGGGCATGCTGTTGTACACCTGTGGTCCCAGCTACTTGGGAGGCTGAGGTGGGAGGATCTCTTGAGCCTATGAGGCTGAGGCTGCAGGGAGCCATGATCGCACCACTACACTCCAGCCTGGGAGAAAGTGAGACTTTGTCTCCAAAAAAAAAAAAAAAAAAAAAAAATGCTAGAGCATCACCCATATTAAAGACACACATTGTCTTTTTGAAAATTTAATTACAGTTATATAATGGACATGTAAAATGTCCAGTTTGAAAGTTTGAAAAATACATAACTCTAAGTATTCTTACCTTAAAATTCTGATTCCTACCTAAGATATCACATACTGTTTACATAAGTATCATAATGCCTGGACAACAACTAAAAATGTGTAAGAGGGAGAAAAATAAGCGTATATACCTACTAATTAAAGGATATTTCCCCCTTATTACTTAAAAAAGTCATCACGGCAAACCCCGTGACTGTATCTAAAGCAAACCTACAGTTTTACTTCTCTGTATTCCAAAATGCAAGGCTAAAATTCAAATACTACACATTTCCTGAAGCCAAGGGCAGTTTACTTAAAATAAATGCTTAGGGTCTATATCAAAAATATGAAAAAGCTAGTTACTTCATAGCCATTCCAATCTAAGTTCAGCTTTTTCTTTTTTAATTGACACATAATTGTGTACTCTACATATGTATGGAGTACACAGAGTGATGTTATAATACATGTAATGTATGTGATCAGCATAATTAGCATATCCACCATCTCAAACATTTATCATTTCTTTGTGTTGGTAACGTTCAATACCCTTCCTCCAATTATCTGGAACTATATATTCTATTTTTTTTTTTTTTTTTGAGACAAAGTCACGTTCTGTTGCCCAGTCTGGAGTGCAGTGTTGCCATCTCGGCTCACTGCAACATCTGCTTCGCTTGCCAGGTTCAAGCTATTCTCCCGCTTCGACCTCCCTGGTAGCTGGGGTTACAGGCACCCAGCACCATGCCCGGCTAATTTTTTTATTTTTAGTAGAGACGGGCTTTCACCACGTTGGCCAGGCTGGTCTGAAACTCCTGACTTCTGGTGATCCACCCACCTCAGCCTCCCAAAGTGCTAGGATTACAGGCATGAGCCACCGATCCCAGCCCGAAACTATATATTCTTGTTAACTATAGTCATCCTATGTTATAGAACACTAGAATTTATTCTTATCCAGCTATAATTTTGTATCCTTTAACAAATTTCTCCCTATCTCCCTCTTCCCCCACCCTTCTCACCCTCTAGGATCCTCTGTCTACTTTCAACTTCCATGAGATCCACTCCTTTTTGCCTTCCACATAAGAGAACATGTGCTGTGTAACTTTCTGTCCCTGGCTTATTTCATAATATCTTCCAGTCCCATCCACGTTGCTGAGAATAACAGGACTTCATCCTGTGTTATGGCTGAATAGTACTCCACTGTGTATAAAGACCACATCTGCTGTTGGACACCGAGGCTGATTCCATATCTTGACTATGGTGAACAGTGCTGTAGGAAACATAGAGGTGCGGATGCCCCTCCGACACTGATTTCCTTTTCTTTGGGTATCTACACTGTAGTGGGACTGCTGGATCACACTGTAATTTCATTTGCAGTTTTCTGAGGAACCTCCATACTGTTTGCCATAGTGGGTGCCCTAGCTTACTCTTACTCTTTTTCTTTTTTCTCTTTTAGACAGAGTCTCATTGTTGCCCAGGCTGGAGTACAGTGGTGCAATCTTGGCTTGCTTACTGTAGCATCCGCCTCCCGGGTTCCAGTGGTTCTCATGCCTCAGTCTCCAGAGTAGCTGGGATTATAGGCACCTGCCACTGCACCCGGCAAATTTTTGTATTTTTTAGTAGAGATGGGGTTTCACCATGTTGGCCAGGCTGGTCTGGAACTCCTGGGCTCAAGTGACCCGCCCACCTCAGCCGCCCAACTGTGCTGGAATTACAGGTGTGATCCACCGCTCCCAGCTAATTTTTGTGTTTTTAGTAGAGACGGGGTTTCACCATGTTGGCCAGGCTGGTTTCAAACTCCTGACCTCAGGTGATCTGCCCGCCTCGGCCTCCCAAAGTGCTGAGATGTCAGCGTGCACCCCGCGCCCAGCCAGCTGCTCTAGTGTACAGCCCCCTACAATGTGTAAGAGCTCCTTTGTCTCCATATCCTCACCAGTACTGGTTATTTTTTGTCTTTTTAATAATACCCATCCTAACAGGTGAGATGATACCTCAGTGTGGTTTTGCGTTTCTCTGATTATAAGTGATACTGAGTATTTTTTCCACATATTTTTTGGCCATTTGTATGTCTTCTTTAAAGAAATGTCTGTTCAGTTGGGTGTGATGACACAGACCTGTAAGCCCAGCACTCAGAACGCTAAGGCAGGAGGACAACTTGAGCCTAGACCAGCCTAGGTAGCATAGCAAAACCCTAGCTCAAAAAAAAAAAAAAAAAAAAAAAAAAAGAGAAGAAGAAAAAAGAAATATCTGTGTCTGTTCAGCTTTTTAACCTCCAAAAATTAAGAGCCCATTTTGGAATCTGACGACCTGCCTGATTCAGAGACAATCTGTGTTGGGTTCTACTCTGCTACTTCCTATGTGACTTGGGAAGTTCCCTTGGCCACTTTGAGCTCAACTTCCCCAACATTAACCAGGAATAAGTACCGCCTGCCTCTGCTGGTTAATGCTGAGGACTGAAAGGAGAACCTCCACAACGCCACTTGACAATGCTGCCTGGCGGAAGCCCTTCAATGCGGGGCTGGTAGGATCATCTGAAGCTAAGTACAACTTTCCTTTCCACTGTCCCAGGCTCACTCTGCATATGATTAGCAAGGAATAGAGAATAAAGGAAACCAAAATGCTTGCTTAATTTTTAATAAGAAATGTTTAAAAAGTGGGGGTGGTGGAAAAATAGGAGTGAGAGGAGGGGAAGAAAAAGCAGCCGATCAGAAGTTCTAGTCCAGGGCTCATCCCCGGCCTCTTCACTCAGGCAATCACCAGTCCCCACCTCCTGGGGAGGGATACTTTCTCGGCTGGCTTCACCCACATGGAAGGCACTGCCACAGGTGTTCAGAAACCAGGAGCACCTTGAAATGGGCAATGTGTTTTGGGTAGGAGACCTACAATTTCCCCCAAGGAAATCACGGCACAAAAGTGACCCACTTAGGAGGTACCAATGGCTGTAAATACTTGGTGGCAAAAACTGATGTCACACCTTCTGTACAGGAGACACACACACAAATAAAACTTGTCAAAATAGCAGAGAAAAAAATACAGCAGACATCCAGTGCCATTCTGTTAGAGAAATATTTATATCCCAAAGCCAGGGACTTCTCTGGAACACTGTGTTTATTTCCACGTTTCATGGAAGATGTCTGAGTGCTCTCACCTATGTCTCAACAAACTTCCAGTCCCTGCTCTAAACTCTGTGGCTCCTCAGCAAAACCCAAAAACAAGTATCAGTTTTCCTTCCAAATGGGAAATTTCCCGACCTAGCGAAAGCAGCATCAAATCCACTTATTATGAGATAGCTGATTACAGGCGAAGCCCTCTAGTCCCAGGATGACTCCCCTCCTGCAGGAGCGGGAGGGATGGGCATAGCACTGGCCTGCCAGACCACATCTTGAGGCAGTTTGAAACCATGGCTGCTCAGGTGAGCCATGATAAAAATCAAAATCAAGTATCTCTGAAAAGTGTACATGTGAAGAACCAGACCTCGGACCAGACTCAGCAGAAATGGATGTTGCAAAGTTTGTTCAGAGACCTCCTCTCCATGCCCCCTCTCCCCGGGACCTCCCTCCTTGCACTAGGGGCCCAGGGACAATGGACCACTCCCTTACCTCTAGCCCAGTGCATTTTCAGGAACAGTTCCCAGACTGTACCAGACCCTGAAATGTATTCACTGAATGCACTATTTCTTGAAAAGATCGTAAATCACCTACTATAACAAGAATTGTTTTAAAAGTGTTGTCTCTCTCTCGGGAATCATGCCATGAGTTTGAGCAAGCAGCTTTGCTTATCTCTACTGCAATTCTATCATTTGCAAAATGTTAACAATTACTGTGTTCACCCATAGCATTGTTGTAAAAAGCCTTAAGACCCACTTCATGTAGCCTGCCTGGAGCACAGACCCTGTCACGTGGTAAATGCCCACTGAAGGTGAGTTATCTGTAGCTATTATAACCTGCCACTCCAGCGAACAAAAGGAGTCAATCAGGACTCATCATATCACCATGAAAGGATGTCCATGTAGACTGCGCAGTGGGAGTAGGGGGACTCAATGTTGATCAGGTACTATTTTGTTTTTTACAATGTGTACATATATATTTGTAGGTACACTGGAAAAGATCTGGAAGGAAATACACCCAGTGTTAATAGTGACTACCCCAAAGACACATTCATCCAAACACACAACAGAAAAACACTCACTATCTTTCTGTCTTAGATATCATTTGAACTATTTTCAATAAGCATCTATGGCTTTTGTAAAGTTTTTGAAAGGAATCTATTGCATTTTTTTCTGGAGAAACAAGCACGAGCATGAAAAAGGTGGAAACAGAAGGTAAAATGGAATGGGACTCAAAGGAATTGAGTCCAAGCCAGGCTCAGCAGGCACACGAACCATGCACCTCTCACTACAACTCAACACCAGCTCTCTCTTCTCTTGGTCCAATGGCCCAGGACTTAGAGATAAAATCTTTATTGTGATCACATCAATCACACCAAGGAGCTTGGAACCACCCTTCCAAACTCCTCTGGTTCTGTGTACCTGTCCGGGGCTGTTAGCTTTCCTCCTGTGTCTTTGGCTGACCTGTAATCCCCTAGTGGTGGAAATGCACCCTGACACTTAGCCATCATCCCCACAACACTCAGCACCACAGAGAGACCAGGGCAGTGATGCCCACTCGGACTGTGATTCTACTTATAAAGCAAAGGATCAGGGGTCAGATGCGACATGTCTTTGGTAACTCACCAGCTATTGTTTGAACCAGAACAAAGCCAGGTCTCCTGATGCCCAGAAAAGAGCTAGTGCCTGTCCCACTAGAAACGTGGTGAAGATTTTTTGCTTGCTGTGAAAAGATGCACTACTGGAGAAGATGGGTGCAACTTCTCATGGAGGCACTCAGCCCAGATCACGAGGACACAGGGCTGCCAGATGAGACACTCGGCCCAGGTCACCAGGAAACAGGGCTGCAGAATGAGACACTCGGCCCAGGTGACTAGGAAACAGGGCTTCCGGATGAGACACTAACCCGCCCACCGGAAAGGAAATCTGGCTGGGCAGCGGAGGGAAATTTCACACAGCCCAACGACAGCAACAGCATGAACAAAACAAAAAATACCTGACTGGAAAGTCATAGCCTGGCTAGCAAATTCGAAACAAAGCCACAATCCTAGCAGCACACATCACTGCAACACAGAGCTTCAGTCAGTGTGCGCACACTTTAAGTAGAAATGTAAAATGTCCATGTTTTTGGAACAAGGAGGCTATTTGTGTGTGTGTGATGTCAAAGAAAACAGATGAGAAGAAACTGTTGGCAAGGAAATAGAAATAGGCGCCCTTACACATTGACAGTGAGATAACGGTATGGCCCTAATGGAAGGGAATCCGGCAACACCCATCAACATTTAAAATGTGCAGAACCCTGGATCCCACAATTCCATTTCTAGCAATGCATCCTATGAACATATTCACGCAAATATGCAAGAATTATGTACAACTCAGCAGTGATTAATCGAAAAGGTTGGGAACAACCTAAATACTTACCACTGGACAACCATGTTTATCTTATGCCAACATCTGTGTTTTTAAAAACAAGACACATAGGCTGGGCGCAGTGGCTCACGTGTGTAATCCCAGCACTTTGAGAGGCTGAGGCAGGTGGATCGCGAGGCCAAGATATCCAGACCATCCTGGCCAACATGATGAAATCCCGTCTCTACTAAAAATACAAAACTTATCTGGGCGTGGTGGCGCACACCTGCAGTCCCAGCTACTCAGGAGGTTGAGGCAGGAGAACCGCTTGAACCTGGGAGGCGAAGGTTGCAGTGAGCTGAGATCACGCCAGCCTGGTGACAGAGCAAGACTCTGCCTTTGAAAAACAAACAAACAAACAAACAAACAAAAACTGGCAACAGTGGTCACAGGGCAGTGATGGGAGTAGGACTGTCTTTCACTCTCCAGGACCTTTTGAATGTCACTCATATTACATATTCAAAATATATGACTACAGCAAATATTTTCAAAGTAACTATGAAAAACTGGGAGAATAATAATATCTAACACACAGGACTGCTGTATAATAAAAGGATGAAAAACATTAAGCACTATCAGAGTTCAAAGGAAGAAAGATTAATTCTAGCTTGGATGTCAGAGCGGGGATGATGGAAAGGAAGTATTTCAAGTCTTGAAGGATGGAGAAGATTTAAAGAGGCAGAAGTGTGGAGATGATATCCCAGATGGAGATAAGAACATAGGCGAAGACGATGAAGAGATGAGAAGGTATAAATTCTAAGTGCAGCTCTCAGGCTAGGCTTCAGAACAGGGCTTAGACAAGAAGCTGGAGTGCAAGGCTGATGGCGGGAATGGAAACACTGAAACCCAAACTTGCATATTACGCCTTGATCATGAGCATTGATGCCAAGCCAGGGAACCCATCCTTGATCTTAACAATGAAAAATCACTGGGCCGGGTGTGGCGGCTTATGCCTGTAATCCAGTGCTTTGAGAGGCTGAGGCGAGAGGACTGCTTGAGGTCAGGAGTTTGAAACCACTCTGGACAACACAGCAAGACTCTGTTCTTACAAAAAATTTAAAAATTAGCTAGGCAGGATAGCACACCTGTAGTCCCAGCTACTCAGGAGGCTGAGGCGGGAGGATCACTTGAGCCCAGGAATTTAGGGTTACAGTGAGCTGTCATGGCATGCCTGCATTCCAGCCTGAGCAACAGAGCAAGGGCATGTCTCAAAAATCAAATCAAATGAAATAAAATCACTAAAAGTTTGTATAGACATGAAGTATAAAATCATACCATATATGATTTAATCCAGATATATAATATAAATTAGAGGGGGAAAAGAGAAATTAGGAAGCTATTATAAGAAAACAAGTCTCAACTAAGACATGAGCAAAGGCCCTGGGATCACAGTGCTATCTTTATATAAAGGAATGAACTATCACATTTATTTTCATGGCATCACCAACTTAGATACAGGCTACAGTATTCTGGAACCATCTCTGTATCAGTCAAATCAGATGGCCATAATACCATAGGCAAATACCATAAAAAATACCATAGGCTGTGTGGTTTAAACATTAGTTTATTTCTCACAGCTCTGGAGGCTGGAAGTCCAAGATCAAAGTGTTGGCCAACTCAGTTCCAGGACAGGAACCTCTTCCTGGCTTGCAGACAGCCACTTTTCTTCTTGTTTCCTCACACCAGGGCAGTGGGAGCTCTCTGCTTTCTCTGTTTTTTTTGAGACAGAGTCTCATTCTGTCACCAGGCTGGAGTGCAGTGGCACAATCTCAGCTCACTGCAACCTCTGACTCTCTGGTTCAAGCAACCCTCCTGCCTCAGCCTCCCGAGTAGCTGGGATTACAGGCACGTGTCACCACACCCAACTAATTTTTGTATTTTTAGTAGAAACAGGGTTTCAGGATGGTCTCAATCTCCTGACCCCGTGATCTCCCCAACTTGGCCTCCCAAAGTGCTGGGATTACAGGTGTGAGCCACCACACCCGGCCTGGTTTCTCTTCTTCTAAGGGCACTAATCCTGTCAGACCAGGGCCCACACTCATGACCTCATCTAACCCTAATCACTTCCCAAAGGTCCTACCCCCTAATACCATCACACTGGCAGTTAGGGCTGCAGTACAAGAATCTGGGGGAGACATAAACATTCAGTTTAGAACAATGTCTTTTCAATCCTGTTGAAAAAAACAACCAAATGAGGAGGCTACAAACTACCTTATATGTAAACAATTCAGGACTTTTCATATTTCTGCTAACACACTAAGGTTAATTCAAAATGTCTGATAACAAGAGTCAGAAGCAGAGATAAATGAAAGTTAGTTACTCTGCATTTTAGGCCCACATTGAGCTGTCTTTCAATGACATTGTGGCACAAAGAACACTGCTTTCTATTCCTGGTTTTGCCACCAAAAAAGCTGGAACATTTCCCTGTATTTCTGTTTATCTCTAAAATCACTGGGATGACCTAGCAGACCTCCAAGGTCCCTTCCATTCACAAATTCCACAAATAACTTCCTACCAACAGAGGCTACACAAATAAACTACACTGACGAAGGGGAAAGCTAACACTAGCAAACAATGAGATGCACACAAGACAAGACGTATAGAGAACTGGATCAACCACAAACTGGTGGACGATGAGCCGGCGGTGGATAAAAACACATTCCCTAACGATGGACAGAGAGGCAATGGCGCCGAGGTAGTATTGTTGAAGATTTCCTATTTTAAACTTTCAAGATAAATGGCTCAATTGTTTATATTCATTCTGATTAAATGTGAACGTGAAAACTTCTTCCAGCGGACACAGACATCTAAAAAGTTCACAATGTATCCAATTTGTCATTTGATATTTTTACTGACAAGAAAAATGAGGGACTGAATATACAAACAGTCCATGCCTGATCATATGTATAAAGACAGAACTCAGACCACAACCTGTAGCTGCCCACCCAGGAAACCAATCCCCTATCTACAGTCAACAGCCAGGAGGCCAGCCAGGCTAGCACATCAGACAGGAAGCCAGACTGCTCTCTCTCCACAACCCAGAAACTAAACCACAACTCTGTCCCACGTGGCCAGGACTTGACTCAAAACTGACAGCCACCCTAATTTTGGCCCCTGTTTCCAGTTAGGATCATTCAGAGAAAGCCAAATACGTCCCTAAAGAACCAAGGACACCCCGCTTCTGCACAGCCGCCTCCAGCCCCCACAACAGCCTCCACTGGGAGCCGTTCTTTTCCATCCTGAAGCTTCCCCACTCCTCATCCGCCACTCACTTGCATGTCAGTCTCTGCCACACGCAAGTGATGGTGCTGACTTTCTTGCCACAGCAGCTGTGAGAAAGTCGCCTCTGCCTGTCTCATGTGGGCGGCCTTCATTTATTTCCCCCCAAAAATAAGTCTTAAATGAGGGGCTTCTCTCTATATGGCCAAGCTATACAATTCAGAAGCCCAGCATGGCAGATTCCAAGCCTGGAAAGACCATACACCCCTCAGGTCCTCTTTCTACAAAACACAGCTTCCTTGAGTTTTTCAGTCACTCCCCACCAACCAGGAAATGAACCACGTGTTATGGAAAGATCAAGGGCCTTGAAGTCAAACTTCTGGGTTCATCAAGTACTTCATCTTTGCACTTAAGAAATTACATGGCCTTGGCCAGATGTGGTGGCTCACACCTGTAATCCCAGCACTTGGGGAGGCCGAGTGGGGCGGATCAACCGAGGTTGGGAGTTCAAGACCAACCTAACCAACATAGAAAAACTCCGTCCCTACAAAAATACAAAATCAGCCTGGCGTGGTGGCGCATGCCTGTCATCCCAGCTACTCGGGAGGCTGAGGCAGGAGAATTACTTGAACCTGGGAAGCAGAGGTTGTGGTGAGCTGAGATCGCACCATTGCACTCCAGCCTGGGCAAGAAGAGCAAAACTCTGTCTCAAAACAAAACAAAACAAAACAAAGCAAAACAAAACAAATGACGTGATCTTGAACAAATTTCTTAATTTCTCTAAGCCTCTATCTTCATCTTCAATAAAATAATTTTACCTCCAAGATTACATTAAATGGAATCCCACATGTAAACCAGCTGACAAATATCAGGGGCCCAACAGCTGTGCGCTCCTACTGCCGCCCCACTTTACCCCAAGGGAGAAGCGCAAGATGTCCTGAAAAAGCCTGTTGATCCCTACACCTCAGCATCCTGTGTTCACACAAGGCGCAGTGGCATCCAAAATTACCAGGGTCACCCAAATACAAGACATGTTTTGATTTTTCAACTTAGGTACACATGGCTTTTAAAGTTCACCATATATGATCCATAATTTAGAAGAGATTCTCCTACACTACCCCGTGGTTCTATTTTAGCAGACTTAGATGTGCCATAATAGCTCACTCTCTTAAGCCCTCTTCAGTATCAAAAACAAAACTTTAATCTGTAACACAGTTATCAGTAGTGAAAGTGGAAAAGGTACCTATGAGTCAAAATCACCCTCTGCTCCGCCCCGCCCCACCCTACAAAAAGCTGTTCAGGAGTATTTGGGCTGCTTATGAGAATGCTGTCTGTATTCCCAGGGACAGACAAACGCCTACCCTGGTTAGAAGCTGAGCTGCTCAGCCTCCAGGGTAGAAAGCTCACCACATCCTCTACCCAAGGAGAAGAGAAGCAAATGGGGTGGCCAGGCTACAGGATGTGGATGTTTAGTGTGGTTTCTGCAGTCCAGGTCACCGCCATGGGTGAAGCTCTTCCTTCCTTCCTTTCCACCCAAGTGGCCAAGGTCCTACGGCTGCTGTAAGGCCTCTTCCCTATGAGGCAGCGCAGCCATTCGCCTTCCCCCTTCTTCTTCTTCTTGTTTTTTGAGATGGAGTCTCGCTCTGTCACCGAAGCTGGAGTGCAGTGGTGTAATCTTAGCTCACTGCCACCTCTGCCTCCCGGGTTTAAGTAATTCTCCTGCCTCAGCCTTCCAAGAACCTGGGATTACAGGCACCTGCCACCACGCCCAGCTAATTTTTATATTTTCAGTAGAGAGGGAATTTCAACTTCTTGGCCAGGCTGCTCTTGAACTCCTGACCTCAGGTGATCCACCTGCCTCGGCCTCCCAGAGTGCTGGGATTACAGGCATGAGCCACTGCGTCTGGCCGAGTCAGCCCAGCCATCCTGACATTTTGTTCTGGCAAAATTACTCTCTTCCACGTCTACCTTCCAAGTAGCTAAATCAGAGATCTGGCCCCTGGGGCAGGCTTGAAGAATCCCTGTTTTTGGTCCTCAAGAGGTCCTACCAGGGTCTGGGACAATTCCAAGACTTGTGTTCTTAAAGAGGAAAGAAACCTCACATACACGGCTCTCGCAGAGCTCAGGCGAGCCCGTATCGGAGACAAGGCTTGGGAGGCGGCCCTAAGGTTTGGGTGTGCCATCTATGATAACATCTAAGAGATCTGAAGCCAGCTGTCTGGGTTCAAACCTCAATTCCAACGGCACTGACTGTGTGATGTTAGACAACGTCCCCAGCCTCTCTGTGGTTCAGTTTCCTCACTGTAAAAGGGCCACAATAATAGAGCTGCTCTAAAAATTAAGTGAATTGGTGCATATAAGGTTTTCAGAACAATGCTTGGCACATGAGGAGTTCAATAGACACGTATTGAACAGAGTAACTTAGCAATTACTAAATATACTCATGCAGGCCAGGCGTGGTGGCTCATGCCTGTAATTCCAAAACTTTGGGATGCTGAGGTGAGAGGGTCACTTGAGCCCAGGAGTTTGAGAGTAGCATGGGCAACAGAGCAATATTCCATCTCTAAAAATGTGTGTAACATACATGTCTATATACACTCAAATGTTCACAGTGTATTTATAGTATACAAAATAGCTGGAACACAGACTTAACTATTCACAATGGTTACTTCTAGAGAAGGGGGAATGCAAATTTCAGCTTTTTACACCACACATATATTCTTGTATCATCTGAAATATTTAAGCAAATTGTATGTATAAATTTGCCCCAAAACACATAGCAGAACAATGTAGTTTTGACTCAAAAATCTTCAAATCGTGATGGAATTGTCCTGTGAAAGTAAAGTTATAGAGATGAAAATTCTCCCTCTAGCCTAAATGCTCTTTCATATGACCTATATTACACAAACCAATGCAGAGGCCCAATCCTTTCCCCACTGTCATAAGAATTTTTCAGTGAACTGCATTCCCCTTTACAAACTAGATGATAGTTAGAGTTACCAGGCAAGAACGTGGATCCAGTTCTGCTTTTTCAAAGCCCAATGTTCCTCACATAATAGCAATGCATTCTTCAACCGGTCAACTGCCCCCAACACCTGAGCTCTCTGTTGTACACAACTCAGCGAGGCCTAGGAGAAAGCAGGTGCAAATTTCACTTACTCAGTAACAACACATCCTGCCTGATTCTTCTGCTGGGCTAGTTCTCAAGTCATCTTTTTCTAAGCTTTCATTTGGCTCTGCCACACGTACCTAGGCTGGGTAAAACACTTTATGATTCTCCTGCTTCAACCTCCCAAGTAGCTGGGACTACAGGTGTGCCACCACACCTAGCTAATTTTTGTATTCTTAGTAAAGATGGGGTTTCACCATTGGCCAGGCTGGTCTCAACCTCCTGACCTCATGATCCGCCCGCCTCGGCCTCCCAAAGTGCTGGGATTACAGGTGTGAGTCGCCGCACCTGGCCTACTTTACCAGTTTTGTTCCTGAATTAAACCTGTTATTACTATCAATAATGTCAATCAGTGCCATTTCATTCACCGTATGACACACACACACAAAGCACTTCATACTCGCTCCACCTATCTGCTTTTCTGCAATGGCCTCAGTGTTCCCCATCTTACATGAGAGACACAGAGAAAGATAATGACTTCTCCAAGGTTTTGTAATTCACAATCAGTGGCAGAACCAACTAGCCCAACCAGGTCTGGCCAAGGCTTGTGTTTCAGCCACACCACCTGGTTGCTGCCCCTAAGGTTCAATGGGCAAGTAACAGATCACTCCGATTGCAGAGGCTTCAGAAATGCCTTCCGCCATAGTACAATGGACGGTTCGCTCTCAGGAGGGGAGGCAGGGGTGGGAATCAGCACACAGTTCTGCTCGGTTTCTCATGCAGGGCACAGACTATGTATTTTGTGCCTTGCTTTGGAGGTGAAATGTCTCCTGCTCCCTGTACAACATCTTTCTTTGTCCTCTCCACATAAAAGTACAACTGAGTTCCTCAGGGGCAGGCAGTGATCACTGCCCTGTGCCACACCTGACTGATGTACCAACAGGTGGACACACAGGCTCTTCTCTTATGGCCCAGGCTGCCCCCATCTCCTAAGCATCGAAAACTACACACAGGATTTGCAGAACATTAATGACATGGAGGTGACTGCTTCATCTCTGTTGAAAACTTACTGCAGTGTTGTAAAGAAGAGAATTCAGGAAAAGCTGAACATTTGAGGCTGGCTGGCTGTAATCTTCAGCTGCTGAGAAAGCCTCAGCTGCTCGGTTCCACGGTGGAAATCCAACTCCTCCCTCAAAGTCCAACTCAAGTACACCTCCTCTGCGGTGCCTGCCCCTTCCTCCCTTTCACAAGCACGTGCTCCCTCTGCAGTCCCAGAACATTCTATCGCCACCTGTGGAGCCACACTGTCCCAGCCGACAGCCAGCTCAGTGCACAGCTGCCTCTCCCTGTGTGTACCTGCAGGCCCCACCTGGGCTGGAAGGCTGCCTCCTTCTCCTCCACACGGAGGCGGCACTCAGGACCTACTGAATGAGGGAGGGAGTGGATGAGCAAGATCAGCCAAGGGCCACAGGGAGTGGCCTGCAGCTCCCAGCAGGAAGAGCCCCTGCCCTGCCAATCCGGAGGTGCTGGCTCTGTTCTCAGCAGGGCTGCTAAAAGCTCCCTTATAACAGCTCTAGGCCACAACGACCAACTTGGTGTCAGGCCCTAGAGACACCAAAAATTGTAACAAATAAAGAGGCCGGGTATGCAGCATGCTGGTTAAAAGCACAGACTTCAGAGTCAGAGCTTGAATTCCACTTATTAGGTGACCTTGAGCAAGTTACTCAATGCATCGATCTCATTTTGTCACCGGCAGAATGAGGACATTATCTGCCACGTGGTGTTGCTGAAAAAGTAAGAGAGGTGACAGACGCAAAGTGCTTGGCACTTACTCTTACTGGTTTATTACAAAGAAAAGAACACAGGAACAGCCAAATGCAAGAGATGCACAGGCACACCACGGGGCAGAGAGGTCGGGTCTCCCATGCCGTCCCTGGAAGTGCCACCTCCCCAGCACCAAATGAGTTCACCAAACCAGAAGCTCTCCAAACCCAGTATTTAGAGGGTTTTATGGAGTTTTCATAACATAGACATGATGAAGTCATTGGCCACCCGTGACTAGCTCAATCTCCAGCCTATCTCGTCTCCCCTCCCAGAGATAGGGGTGGTGCTGATATGTCCAACTCTTTACTCATGACTCATCTTTCTGGCAACCAGCCCTAATCCTGAACCTGTCCAGGGGCCCAAAGCCACCTGTCATCTCATTATCATACAAAAGACACTCCTATCACCCCAGAGATTCCAAAAGTCTGAGAAGCTCTTGTGTCAGGTATTGAAACCCCACAATATTGTACTATGTATCCCACTATCACAATACATTTTTTCTGAGACAGAGTCTACCTCTGTTGCCCAAGTTGGAGTGCCGTGGTGCGATCTCAGCTTATGGTGCGATCTCAGCTCACTGCAACCTCCACCTCCCAAGTTCAAGCAATTCTTGTGTCTCACCCTCCTGAGTAGCTGGGACTACAGGTGTGCGACACTACAACTAATTTTTGTATTTTTTAGCAGAGACGGGGTTTCACTGTGTTGGCCAGGCTGGCCTCAACTCCTGGCCTCAAGTGATCTGCCTGCCTCGGCCTCCCAAAAAGCTGGGATAAGTCATGAGCCACCATGCCTTGCCTCACTATCACAATAATTATACTGAGAGGATGGGGGAGAAAAACGTGGGCAACAAGAGGAGGGGGGAGGGTAAGCAACCTGAATCCTTGTCTTCCACAGTAGGACATCTCCCTGTCTTCCACACAATCTAGAAGAACCAGCTAAAACATAAACACAGTAACCTCCAAGGAGCAGGGATCAGGGTGGAGAAGGGTAAGGTAGGGGTTTGCTGGGTTTTGTTCTAAGCCTTGTTAATTTCTGACTCTTAGAGCTGCATGCCTGTACAACTTTGCTAAAAATGAATATTTACCTGCAATCCCAGCACTTTGGGAAGCCAAGGTGGGCGGATCACGAGGTCAGGAGATCGAGACCATCCTGGCTAACACGGTGAAACCCCATCTCTACTAAAAATACAAATATTATCCAGGCGTGGTGGCGGGCACCTGTAGTCCCAGCTACTCAGGAGGTTCTGGCAGGAGAATGGTGTGAACTCAGGAGGCAGAGCTTGCAGTGATCTGAGACCATGCCACTGCACTACAGCCTGGGTGACAGAGCGAGACTCCATCTCAAAAAAAAAAAAAAAAGAGTATTTAATTTTTAAACAAAATCTGATACTTGACCAACAACAATAATATATTAAGTGATACGGTTTTTTGGGGTTTTTTTTGGAGAGAGGGTCTTGCTCTGTTGCCCAGGCTGGAGTGCTGTGGTACAATTCTAACTCACCACAGCCTCAGATTATTGGGATCAGGTGATCAACCTCCCGAGCAGCTAGAACCACAGGTGTGCACCACCACGCCCAGCATTTTTTTTTTTTTTTGGTAGAGGTGGAGGTCTCGCTATGTTGGTGGTCTTAAACTGCTGATCTCAGTGGATCCTACTGCCTCAGCCTCCCTAAGTGCTGGGATTACAGGTGTGAGCCACCACACCAGGCCCAAGTGGCGTATTCTAAAATTTTTTGGAATCCAACCACTTTGAAAATGTATGGAGAGCTATAAATCGTCTCCCCATAAACACACATGGATGCATATACAGAAAATTGTTGCACAGGATTTTGGGGACTTCATAAATTTCTGAAAGCCAGGTTAAAAACCTTAGGATTATAGATTCTGGTTTCTTTTTTTTTTTTTCTTTTTTTTTTTTTTTTTTTTTTTTTTTTTTGAGACAGAGTCTCGCTTTGTCGTCCAGGCTGGAGTGCAGTGACGTGATCTCGGCTCACTGCAAGCTCCGCCTCCCAGGTTCATGACATTCTCCTGCCTCAGCCTCCCGAGTAGTTGGGATTACAGGTGCCCGCCACCATGCCTGGCTAATTTTTTGTGTTTTTAGTAGAGGCAGGGTTTCACCATAGCCAGGATGGTCTCAATCTCCTGACCTCGTGATCTGCCCTCCTCGGCCTCCCAAAGTCTGGGATTACAGGTGTAGCCACCGCGCCCGGCCCTAGATTCTGGTTTATTAAAGGAAATGTATTTCAAGTCAGAGCTTGTCATTTATTGCACAGGAAAATGAAAACTTCATTTAAAAAATCAAAAACACCCACATGATAAAATGAGGTCCTGCGTGGTTTTAAACTACTTGGTGACCACCATCAGTTGTTTTCTTGACCACGGGATGCACCTAATTCCTAACTATGAATAAAGGTGCAAACATTGTTTATTGTGCTTTTGGCTTCAGCCTTGAAATAATCAGATTCTCTCAAACTCAGGAATGTGAATCGCTGTTTGGTTGATGCAGCTATTTCCATTCTAGAAATAGATCTGGAATCATGTACTTTTGCCCATGAAGAGTCCTTTCTGTAAAACTTGAAAAGGCAAGGTCCCAAATTCCCCATATGGGTGTTTCTTCCAGTAGAAGAATGACTCTAATGACTTCTTAGCAAAACTTACATAATCAGGGCAGGCCATCAAAATACTCCAAAACACAAAGTTTAGCTCCGTTTCTTGTGGACCTGTCTCCACTGCTATCAATCTCACCAACAGCCTCACATCAAGTCAGAGGAACAGTTTTTTCATTTAATAAGGATCTTCATTGCTGGGTGTGGTGGCTCACACCTGTAATCCCAGCACTTTGGGAGGCCAAGGCAGGCGGATCATGAGGTCAGGAGTTTGTGACAAGCCTGGTCAACATACTGAAACCCCGTCTGTAGTAAAAATACAAAAATTAACCAGGCTTGGTGGCATGTGCCTGTAGTCCCAGCTACTCAGGAGGCTGAGGCAGGAGGACTGCTTGAACCCGGGAAGTGGAAGTTGTGGTGAGCCAAGATTGCACCACTGCCCTGCAGCCTGGGCAAGAGAATGAGACTAGGTCTCAAAAAAAAAAAAAAAAAAAAAAAAAAAAAAGGGATCTTCATGTTCCTGCCAATTTGCAAAAAAGAAAAAAAAAATTGGTATCTGTTAACCAGAGGCAATGAAAAGCACTTCCCAGGCTGCTGTAGTAAGTGGATCAGTAACTGTGGTGGGAGATTCCAACCCCCGAGACCTGTGACTATGTCACACAGCAAAAGGGCTTTGCCACAGGCCTTAGGAGGAGTATCCTGGGCTACCCAGGGAGGTCCAGTCTAATCCCATGAGCCTCTAAGAGCATAGAACTGGCCAGGCATGGTGGATCACGCCTGTAATCTCCACACTTTGGGAGGCTAAGGCAGGCGGATCACGAGATCAAGAGATGGAGACCATCCTGGCTAAAATGGTGAAACCCCATCTCTACTAAAAATACAAAAATTAGTCGGGCATCGTGGCGGGCACCTGTAGTCCCAGCTACTCAGGAGGCTGAAGCAGGAGAATCACTTGAACCTGGGAGGTAGAGGTTGCAGTGAGCTGAGATCACGCCACTGCACTGCAGCCTGGGTAACAGTGCGAGACTCCATCTCAAAAAAAATTTTAAAGTAGGGCATAGAACTTTCTCTGAGTGGAAGAACAGAAATGCACACAGGGGAACTGGAGAGCCTGACCAGGTCCCTGGCCTAGCTAGTCCTGAGCTGATGGGACCACGTGCAAAGACCAGATAGAGGCCTCAGGAGCTGAGGGCAGCCCCCAACAGATGACCAGCAAGGGAACAGACACCTCAGTCCTGCAACCACAAGGAACTATATTTGGCCAAAAGCGCTTGGAAACAATTCTCCAGTGAGGAATGCAGCCCAGCCCACACGGTGATTTTTGTCCAGTGACACCCACGTCAGACTTCTGCCCCACAGAACTGTGAGATGATACAATTTCCATTGTTTTAAGCCATTAAATTTATGGAAATGTGGTAAAGCAGCAACAGAAATGAATACAGTGATTTATGTGGAAACCACTAGAAGAGTGTCTGGCACCGTGTTGATACCTGACAAGCGTTTCCTGATTTCCTTACATCGCAAGGCAGGGCTGGCCACACTCCATCCACAACAATACATGATAGACTTGTTCTGACAAAACAGATTCAGTGAATTATAAATGGCCCAGAACACCTACAAATTTCAGGTTTCAGGTAAGTGATTGCCTTTCCTTTCACTTAGAAACCTCACAATGCTCATCTTACTGAGAAACTCTAAGTACCAGGCAGGAGACTGAACACCAGACAAACCCCGCCCCAGATGCCCCGAGGGAGCCCATCCCAGCACTCACTCCGCTGCACTGAAATGATGTCCAGGTCAGTTTATCCCACTAGACCAAGAACTCCGGCTCTCCATGTGTGAGTCACCAGTGCTGCCTCTGCATCGCTGCTTCTAGGATGGTGCTTCTGCACTTCACAGGAAATCTGTATCAATGTTTGTCAACACTATATATGACAGTGTAACTTAATGTCTGCACAGAAAACATCAATTCTTTGAGGACCAGGGCCGGGTTTATTAGCCTTTGTCCTCCCACTGCCACTGTCTGGGACATCAGAGGCACTCGGTAGAAGTTGCTGAAGAGAAAGTAAAGGCAGAGGAGAGACAGGAAAGCAGGACCAACACTGCAGACACAGATTCTGACGTGGCTGGAGGAGAGGCAAGCCAGAGAAACTTCCTGGATGCTGGAATGGGGTTCACTGTGATACCTGCTGCTGAATTTCAAATGTCAAAGGTGGTGCTTTGCTGACCTTGACCTCTGACTGCCCTTTAGCTTTCCCAACCTCAACACAGGGCACTTAGAAACTGCTATGTCAAGAAATTATGCTTCATTAAGGCATGGGAATGTTATTTACATGGACATTCGTTACTGCATTTTTTACATGCGAATGTAAATAATTGAAGAGATTGTTAAAGACTAAATCATGTGCATTCAATAACTTTGTAAAATATTAATGAGAACTGAAACACAAATTTTGATATTCCCCCAAAATGCTAAAATATAAAAAATACTGGCCAATTAAAGATAGAAAACAATCCTAATGAAGCTCCCCAACAGACACATAAAAACTTCTCTGTACATTAAACATTTGGGATTTCAAAGGAAAACCCAGATTCATTCCATTCTTAATATGGCATTTAAAAAAAAATCTTAGGTAATACAGTATTTCATTTAAAATTTACAAAATTCCATTACATTCATGATTTCATTTGATCCTCAAAACAATCTCCTGAGTTAGGCAGAACAGGTATTACTAACAACTAACTCCATTCTACAGGTAAGGGAACTGAAGTTCAGAAAGCACTTGGACTTAACAAAAGCTTTAATAGGGCCACATATCGAAACCAAATCTTCTGCTCAAAAGAACTAGAAGAAGTTATCTTTTACATATTATTCATACTTACATCCTGTCAATATCCAACAATGTTTTGAAGTCACCTGCAATAATAGACAGCTATCCAATAAAAACATTAAAATGAAAAACGGGGGGGGGAACAGCAGGTGACATGGGAGACAGAAGAAGGTACATAGCAAAGACTGAGACTTATAATCTAAGAAAACTTCATCTCTGACCTTCCAGTTCCAGGCAGATAATACTAAAGGAAACAACATGGTTCATAGACTCATCAACTGACAAAAGAGAGGTTGCATCAGTTCTTAACTATGAAACACTCCTAGCAGCCATAGCAAATCTCTAGGACAACATATCAATGGCATCAAAGCAAGAGTATACTTCAGTGATAGAGTGAATTAAGTTCCCTGTTTGGGACCCAGGCCAGGGCTAGAGAAAAGAACTCTGAAATGTAGAGCTCAAAAATGTATCCTCTGTCAGCCAGGTGCAGTGGCTCACACCTGTAATCCCCAGCACTCTGGAAGGCCGAGGCGGGCAGATCACGAAGTCAGGAGATGGAGACCATCCTGGCTAGCACAGAGAAATCCTGTTTCCACTAAAAATACAAAAAATTAGCCGGGCGTGGTGGCAGGCGCCTATAGTCCCAGCTGCTTGGGAGGCTGAGTTGGAGAATGGAGTGAACCCAGGAGGCGGAGCTTGCAGTGAGCCTAGATCCTGCCACTGCACTCCAGCCTGGGCAACAGAGCAAAACTCCGTCTCAAAAAAAAAAAAAAAAAAAAAAAAATACATTATATATGTGTGTGTGTGTGTGTGTGTGTGTATCCTCTGTCTTCTCCATACCCATGTGTTCCCTTCTGTGAGAGACTTCCTTACACCACTGCTGGGAAGAGAATTTTTCTCTGCTATATTTGCTTGGAAGAATTAAAGGTGTAGGGCAAAAATTCTTGGAAATTATGTACTTTACGATCCTCAAAAGTGAGAAAAATGAAACCCAGAAGAGAAGGCCTTCCAGGAAAATTCCAGAGCCGAAGGTAGACCCAGTACATTGTTTTTGTTTTGAGAGGAAGTCTCACTCTATGGCCCAGGCTGGAGTGCAGTGGAGCCATTTCACTCACTGCAACCTCCGCCTCCTGGGTTCAAGCTATTCTCCTGCCTCAGCCTCCTGAGTAGCTGCGATTACAGGCACCCACCACCACGCCGAATCAATTTTTGGATTTTTAGTAGAGATAGGGTTTCATCATGTTGGCCAGGTTGCTCTTGAACTCCTGACCTCAAGTGATCAGCCTGCCTAGACCTCCCAAAGTCCTCGGATTACAGGCATGAGCCACCGCGCCTGGCCGACCTGGAAAGTTTTAATCAATTACTCTGAACCATGAAACAAACATTAGGAAGTAATAGAAAAAAAAAATTAATCTAAAAACCCTCTGGACAGTCAAAGAATTGCAGATTTAAAATAGTATGAATACTTGGATTCATGGTTTTGAAAAAGGACCTCGCATTTACCCGCATGTACAAACTGCCTGCCCACCTCTATCAGAGCATTTTTCAAGCTGTGCTACAGTTAACTATGTACTGCCCAAAGTTAATCTGTCCCTGCAGATCATAAGCTCTTCAAGACCAGGACTTCAGGAGAACAAGCAAAACTTCAGAGAGAAAGGAGCCACCGAAACAGAGTTCATAACAATGGGTCGGCAGGAGCTGATGACTGGAGGTGCGCTGTAGCTTTGGGGTCTGGGACAGCGGAGGGCAGAGAAGGCAAAAGGGCCTGCATGACACGCTACAGGGCTGGGAGCATCAGCTGCGGTGATTAGTTCAGTTTTGTCTCGTATGCCTGTTACTTATACACCATCTCTTGTTCAGAAAGAACTTCAGGTTGAGTATTTGGACTCCTTGAGTCTTCTGCTGTTTGTCTCCGGGACGTTTAACAGTCTTAAAAGGGGAAAACTGTCCAGTTCGATTTTCCTTCCTGGGACATTACAGGTTTTTCAAAAGTTTGATGAAAGCATTCACTAAGGAGTGATTCCACCTTCTCTGGTGGCTGAGAAATACGCGTCTGAGGGGCAGCATCAGGTCTTCTCATCAAGCTGAGGTCGGAGTCTCCCCACCTACGGACCTCACCCTTGCTCTCCCCTCATAAATCTGACTTCTAACTGTAACTGCCTTGGCTTCATTCCGTGGGTGTGGATGCTCCTGCTTGAAACGCATTTTCCAGCCCGCCAAATTTTTGGGAGAGTTTCTTCCACTCTCCAAGCGCCGAGAGTTACAAAGTTCAATCTACCTTTCCAGATTTTTTTTTTCTTCCCATTACTAACGGAAGAAATCAAGAAACGCCAGGCAGAAGGGCCCTGCTCCCTCCAATCAGAACCCAGCCCGGGGCCAGAGCAGGAAGTGCGGCGGTGGAACGCGCAGTGATAGCCCCTCGCCCCCCTGGACCCGCCGGCCAGGGCAGAGGTCCGTGCGGCCGCTGTGCGACAGCTCCGGGCCCGCGCCTCTCGCTTCCTCCCGCCGGGCAAGTGAGAGGATAAACCATGGGGCGGGGTCAGCGCGCCCCCACCAACCGCGACCCTCGCGCACGGACCCCCACTATACGCGCGTCCCAGGCGGAGTCGACCCAGAGGAGCCACGGGGCAGCGCACAGCCCCACTAGCAGGGCGGCCAGGACCCACGCGCGCGGGTCCACGAAGCCACCTATATAGGTGACAAAACACTCAGGAAGCCGTCATGCGGGGCCAGGAAAGAGCCCCCACCCAGAGTCACGGACTCCCTCGTCCGAGGGTCCGCGCAGTCCCCTCGGTGAGTCTAGCGAAGCAGTCTCGCTGCGAGGGAGGTCGGGGAGGGCGGCGGAGTCTCCCACTCGCGGTGACCCAGACCCCGCCCCACGAGTGGGTCCTCGCAGGGCCCCCTCTACCGCACGCGGGGACCAGCCACGCCTCGGAAGACCGGGCAGAAGCCAGCGCCCGGGTCCATGCAGTGCACTCCGCGGCAGACGCGGGGAGCCGGGGAGCAGTGGGGACCTGCCGCCACCCGCAGGGCGACCAGGATCCCCGCGCAGGCCCATGCGGTATCGTAGCAGGCGCGAAGCCCCCGGTGCCACCCGAGGCCGAGACAAAGTCCAGGAGCAAGGACCCCGGATCCCGACCTCGGACCCTGAGGAGTCCAGCTCGGAGCTGCCACGCCCGGGGCAGAGACCCCGCTCGCTTTGGAGACCCCGTTGCCCGTCGCGCCGTCTCACCTCAGGCCGCCGCCTGGCAGCGCTCGCTCCTCGCCGCGGCGCCTGGGCCGACTGGAGCGCAGCTGAGCAGCCAACAGAGCCGGCAGCCTCAACAATGGAGCCCCGGGGCGGGGCCGCCGCCGCCGCTTCAGCCCGTGTTCCCCGCTCAGGATCCGGCTCGGATCAAGGAGCTGCAGCTGGCGCGGGGCTGCGGCCGGGACACACACCGTGCAGGTGCACACGGACCCGCCCGCCTCCCGCCGCCCCGCCCCCAGCGGAGCCGGGCGCCAAGGGCCCGCCCCCCGGTCAATGGGGAACGAGCCGTGTGGAGAGGGCGGGGTCTGGGGGAACAAATGGAGGTTGGGCGGGGCGGCGCTGGGACTGGGCGTGCAGGGTCCCGCGGGAGGACCGGACCCAAGAGCTGGTAGGATCCTGGCCTCCTAGAAGACCCAGCTCAACGTCCACCTGGAGTCTGCTCTACAGGACGCGCTCATCTCAAGCCCAGAACTCAGGCTTTTAGGGCAGAGAGCGAGAGACAGGCTTGCTTTACAAAAAGTGAAACTGAGGTCCAAGGAATAGGATTGCCTGCTGCCCGAAGTCATGTAGTCCCATTCACTCGTTCACCTTGTCATTCAGCAAACAGTTGGAAGCAGGTATGGTGGGCGTTAGGAGTGAAGTAGGGCCTGTAATCCCAGCACTGTAATCCAGCACTTTGTGGGGCCGAGGCAGGTGGATCACTTGAGGCCAGGAGTTCGAAACCAGCCTGACCAACAAGATGAAACCCCATCTCTGCTAAAAATACAAAAACTTAGCCGATCGTGGTGGCGCGTACCTGTTGTCCCAGCTACCGGGAAGACTGAGGCAAGATAATCGTTTGAACCCGGGAGCTGGAGGTTGCAGTGAGCTGAGATGGTGCCAACAGCATGGGCTCTGGCCTGGGCGACAGAGTGAGACTCTGTCTCCAAAAAAAAAAAAAAAAAAAAATTAATAGATGGGAAGTAGAAGCGAACTTAGGCCTTCCCTGAAGGAGTTCGGCCAAGGAGTATCTGAAATGTCTCTGCATCTCTTTAAGGTCTGATAAAGGAACCAGGAGCAAGCACTAATCACTTCCCTTTCCTGCCTCATAGCTTTCATGTGTTTGCTGTTCCCCGCCCGAAATGCCAAGTACCAATGGTGTTTATTTATTTATAGAAATAGGGTCTCCCTATATTGCTCAGGCTGGTCTCAACCTTCTGGCCTCAAGCTATCCTCTCGTCTCAGCCTCCCAAATTGTTGGGATTACAGGCATGAACCACTGTCTCCAGCCCTGATCGTCTTTAAAACGTCTTTCCTCATCTTATTTGAGCTTCCTGCTTCATGTGCCCCCACACATTGGTTTCCCTGTACTTCCATAGCTGCTCCTCGGTGGGTTCTGAGGACCCACCCCCTTCTCTGCCCAACTTGTATATGTCTGGACTCAGGCCAAATGCCCTTCCATTTGCAGTGGGCACTGCCACAGGAAATGTCATGCCCTTGCGGGCTTCACAAACCATCCACATGCTCTGCTGCCTGCCAGAGACATCCATCCCAGTCAGATGCCCAGCCCTGACCTTTCCCAAAGCCCCAGCTGGACACAGGGAAACATCTCAAATTGTCCGCGGCCAAAACGGAGTGGTTTATTAATGCCCTAACCTGCTCATCCACATTCTTGTGATTCTCTGTAAACAGCCCCTCCATCCACCCAGCTGCTCAGGTGAAAATCTCAAATCCTCCTCCAGTCCTTCCTCCCCGAACCTCTCATGCAGCCCTCTGCCTTCCTAGGACGCTGAGCACCCCTCACTCCCAGCGCCAGCTGGGGTGCTGTCTGAATGGCTGCCTCCCACGTGACATGAAGTGTGACCTCTCGCCCGATGTGGTGGCTTACACCTGTAGTCACAGCACTTTGGGAGACTGTGGCAGGCAGATCGCTTGAGGCCAGGAGACTGGGACCAGCCTGGCCAATATGGAAACTAAAATACAACAATTAGCCAGGCATGGTAATGTGTGCCTATCATCCCAGCTCCCCTACCCAGGAGGCTGAGGCAGGAAAATTGCTTGAACCTGGGAGGCAGAGGTTGCAGTGAGCCAACATCACACCACTGCACTCAAGCCTGGGCAACAGAGTGAGAATCTGTCACAAATTTAAAAAAAAAAAGAAGAAGAAGAAGGAGAAGAAGTGTGACCTCTCTAAGGCAAGGGAGTGTCCCACTCTGATTCACTTCCATGTGTAAAACAGGACCTGCACCCTGAAGGCATTCACTCAGGGACGCTGCTGGGATGGGTGGATGCACGGTTAAGGTCTTCATGGTAGCTGGGGCTGACCCCATCCCTATCGCTCTTCCCACACACACCTGCACACTCATCACTCCCACGCTCACACCCACCACTGAAAGCCTGGCCCCTAATCTGATTTGCCTAACAAGGTCCCCAGATGAACAACACAGGTACCTCTCCCCTGCTAGGGCCCCACCGTGTTCTGGGATGTACTCAGGGATAAGGAGAACAAAACCTCAGGGAGTGAAAGGACATTCCAGGGTGCAGGCCTCTGCATCCCCCTCCATGCCCTCACCCCTGCCTGACACACCCTCACCCCTGTACCTGGCCAGCTCCTACCAGCCCTTAAAGTCTCACCGAGTTCAGTGGTGGCAGCCACACCCTAAAGTGACTGACCCCCCAATGACCTATGCCCTTGCATAGTCTTCCTGACCTTGGGTACGAGCAAAACCGGTGACTGGCTTCTAACCCATAGAGCCTGGCAAAAGCAATGGTATGTCACTGTCACAGTGCATCACCTTCGCACACTAGAGAGAAAGGTTCCACCTGCAGGCGCTCCAGGAGGGAGATGCTCTGCTGAGAAAGGACCTTTGTAGGAGCCCCGTAGGCAAGGAAGCAAAAAGCTGGGCCCTTGCCAAGCGGGTCCAAGCAAATGAATTCTGCCAATAACCTCGGCGGACCTGGAAATGTATTCTGCCCTGGTGGAGCCTCAGATGAGGATGCAGCCCAGCTGCTTAGCATGAGATCCCAAGCACAGGACCTGCTAAAATGTGCTCAACTCCTAGCTTGCCAAAATTGGCTTAAAGGTGTTTGTTACTTTAAGCTTCTAAGTTTTTAGTTATTGCCTATGAAAGTGTTAAAATATGAGACAATAACTTAGGTCCCCTCCCCATCACACACATTCTTCTTTCCGACATTCATCACAATTCTACTTATTGATTTCAAATCTCCCTCTTGACTGGGTGCAGTGGCTCAGGAGTTCCAGACCAGCCTGGCCAACATGGTGAAACCCCATCTCTACTAAAAATACAAAAATTAGCTAGATGTGGTGGTGCAGTCCTGTAATCCCAGCTACTCGGAAGGCTGAGGCAGGAGAATTGCTTGAATCCAGGAGGCAGAGGTTGCAGTGAGCCGAGATGACACCATTGCACTCCAGCCTGAGTGACAAGAACAAAACTCTGTCTCAAAAAATAAAAGAAAAAAAAAGTCTCTTGCCACTAGCATGAAGGTCCCATGAGAAGAAAAATGGGAACTCTTGCTCATAACAGTGCCCCAAATGCCCAGCACGGTGTAGCTCTAGGGCAGTTGGTCGATGGTGGACACTGCTGGTTGGAGGGCCCAGCTGGCCCTCCCAACTGCCTCCTCCCTGGTCACGTTCCATTATAGAGAACAGAATAGTTTCTTGCCTTTCCAGAGTCCCTCTTAGTGGAGATTGGCCAAGTGACATTGTCCTGCCCCGGGAGATATAAGTGGAAGTTGGCTGAAAGGTTTCTAGCCTTGGTGTGCTGGGAGGATTTGAACCAGGACATGACAGCTGACCGTCCATTGTTCGGGAATTCTGCAACTTGGTTGTTCAACACATTCAGTACTTCAAAATATTAAATAATGTAAACTTGCAAATTAAAAAATGCATTAGACCAGATGCAGTGGCCCACGTCTAACACATTGGAAGCCTGAGGCAGGAAGATCACTTGAGCCTAGGAGTTCAATACCAGCTTAGGCAAAAAAGGAAGACCCTGTCTCTACAAAAAATTTTAAAATTAGCTATGCATGGTGGTGTGTGCATGCAATCCTAGCCACTCAGGAGGCTGAGGTGGGAGGATCGCTTGAGCCATCTGTTCAAGGCCCCAATGAGCTATGATAGTGCCACTGCACTCCAGCCTGGGTAACAGAGCCAGACCCTGTCTCAGAAATAAATATATTTCATATATTAATAAATTTATAATAAATGTATGTATATACACATTTAAGTATAATAATTATATATTTAGATATAAATATATATTTCTTGTTTTATTTATTTATTTATTTATTTATTTATTTATTTATTTTGCGATGGAGTTTAACCCTTGTCACCCAGGCTGCAGTGCAATGACACAATCTGGGCTCACCGCAACCTCCACCTCCTGGGTTCAAGTGATTTTCCTGCTTCAGTCTCCTGAGTACCTGGGATTACAGACATGCACCACCACGCCTGGCTAATTTTTGTATCTTTAGTAGAGATGGGATTTCTCCATGTTGGTCAGGCTAGTCTCGAACTCCTGACCTCAGGTGATCTGCCCACCTTGGCCTCCCAAATTGCTGGGATTACAGGTGTAAGCCACTGTGCACAGCCTATATGATACATTTATATATTATAATTATGTATATTAATTTTATATAATTATATATAAATATAAATATAAAAACTTTCCTTGCCTTCTCTTGTTTCTACCTTCAGTCAGTCCCATGACTTCAAATACTATCTACAGGTAGTAATTTTAAATGTGTATTTTATATTATATATATATATATTTGTTGTTGTTGTTGAGACAGAGTCTCGCCCTGTCGCCAGGCTGGAGTGCAATGGTGTAGTCTCAGCTCACTGCAACCTCTGACTCCTGGGTTCAGGCAATTCTCCTGCCTCAGCCTCCCAAGTAGCTGGGCTTATAAGCGTCCACCACCACGTCCAGCTATTTTTTTTTTTTTTAGTAGAGACAGGGTTTTGCCATGTTGGTTAGTTTGGTTTTGAACTCCTGACCTTAACTGATCGTCCACCTCGGCCTCCTAAAGTGCTGGGAATACATGCGTGAGCCACCTTGGCCAAAATATTTTTCTGTTTCCAAACATTTTACATGAGAGGAAAGTGGAGAAGAAATCATCTGACACTCTACTGTAAAAAAAAAAAATTATTGTGCCTCTCTTCTTTTCATCTTTCCTAAGTGTACATATTACCAAAATGTCTTTAGGTTGAGGTCCCCACGTGAAAACTTTACAGGGTGCTGTGTCCTCAGCCACCCTCCTGTCTTTTCCTAGTCCTGGCATTTTAGAACTGTCTGGGGATGACCCAGGATACCCACAGTGGACATGTCTATTGGAGGGTCTAGTGAGTATCAGCCCCGGGGCCATCTCATCGCCAACGACAGCCTGAGGTAGGGAGTAGAGTCTCTCAGGGGAGCAGTTGGATGCTCCTGGCCTTAGAGGAATCTCCTGGTATAGTTTCATCTAAAATGGTGACCCCTTAGGGTTATTAAAATTTTAGGACATTAAAATGAATGGACAATACAACGTAATGTCTTTAAAGATAGGTCATTAAAACTGTTCCTCCAGGCCGGGCACGGTGGCTCAAGCCTGTAATCCCAGCACTTTCGGAGGCCGAGACGGGCGTATCACGAAGTCAGGAGATCGAGACCATCCTGGCTAACCCGGTGAAACCCCGTCTCTACTAAAAATATACAAAAAAAAAACAAACTAGCCGGGCGAGGTGGCGGGCGCCTGTAGTCCCAGCTACTCGGGAGGCTGAGGCAGGAGAATGGCGTGAACCCGGGAGGCGGAGCTTGCAGTGAGCTGAGATCCGGCCACTGCGCTCCAGCCTGGGCGACAGAGCGAGACTCCGTCTCAAAAAACAAAAAACAAAAAACAAAACAAAACAAAACAAAAAAAAAACTGTTCCTCCAGCCGGAGCTTTTATTCCTCGGACACACATTGACGGTCTGCAAATGGGATGCTGATATTGAGAGGAAAAGGCAGAAACGATTTCTGCTCTCTAGATTGTCTCAGACTTGTGAAGAGAGAAAAACTGTCCCAAAGGTCAAGGAAAACCCACCCCAGAGAGGATATGCAAGAACCTGAATATGAAAATGCACTGAAGGCACACAGGAGGACAAAGAGCAGTGCCAGTGCCTCCTAGGTGGTCACTGAGGACTTTACTGAACAGGATGGGTGTCCCGAGGGATAGAAGGGCCTGCCGTGACACTTAGAAAGGTCTGTGTTGGAGTCAGCACTGCCTCTCCCTGAGTTTGTTACCTTGATAAAGCTTGTCCGCTTATTTGAGTTTCAGTTTTTCATTGACTGTAAGATACATATTGTCAGTACAGCTTGAAAGATAAAGGTACTATTTCTAAAGTAGCAAGGTAAAATGACATATTTTATTTGCTAAAAGTTCATATTTCTTTCTTCCCCAGAGTGAGTGTAGTAAGTTTTAAAGGTCTGTTCTTTTCAAGGGTAATGTCAAATGGAATTGTAACACTCAGCTTTGTCAATGCTACTAGTGAAATAAAAGTGTGATAGATAAATTGATGATTTACAAAGATTCACCAAAATGTCAGTTTCCCTCTTGTAGCATGGTGAAGAATTTATGACAGTGGACACATCTGTATCCTCTTATCTGGATATCTGAGGGGTTTTTTGGTGTTGTTTTATGGTTTTTTTTGGAGACACTGTCTTGCTTTGTAGCCCGGCTGGAGTGCAGTGGCACCATCTCTACTTACTGCAACCTCTGCCTCCTGGGTTCAAGTGATTCTCCTGTGTCAGCCTCCCGAGTGGGATTATAGGCACCCACCATCACACATATCTAATTTTTGTATTTTTAGTAAACATAGGGTTTTAGGCCTGGCGCGGTGGCTTATGCCTGTAATCCCAGCACTTTGGGAGGCCAAGGTGGGCGGATCACGAGGTCAGGAGTTCCAGAGCAGCCTGGCCAACATGGCGAAAAACTGTCTCTACCACAAATACAAAAAAATTAGCTGAGTCTGGTGGCAGGCACTTGTAATCCTAGCTACTCGGGAGGCTGAGGCAAGAGAATTGCTTGAACCCGGGAGGTGAAGTTTGCAGTGAGCCAACATCTTGCCACTGCATCCCAGCCCAAGCGACAATGCAAGACTCCGTCTCAAAAAACAAACAAACAAACAAACAGCAAAAAGGCGGGGTTTTGCCATGTTGGCCAGGCTGATCTCCACCTCCTGACATCAGGTGATTGCCCGCCTCAGCCTCCCAAGGTGCTGGGATTACAGGCGTGGGCCAGCACACCCGGCCCACTCTATTTTCTTTTAATTCCCTAAATTTTAACATGTTAGAGTTTGTCTGTTCCTTTATTACTGTTTTCTTACATAAAAGAAATTCTGTCTAATACTTCGTAAAAAAAAAAAAAATAATCCTGTGACTTCTGAAAGTGTTCTGGTTTTATCTTTCGTATTTGAATATCTAATACATTGATTATGGTTCATGGAACAGAGAAGAATGCAATGTATTTTCCCAAGTAGACGCCAGCCTGGTTTGCCTCATATTTTAAAGTGCATGTGATTTCTTTTTCTATTCTACGGTGCCTACTCTATCATTCGTCAACTTTCCACATAAATGCTGGGTCATTAAGACTTTTCTTCCCGTTGGTCTGCTTGCTCATCTCTCTGCTAATACTGAGCTGTCCTGAGTATTTTCGTTTGAAAATCTTAGAAGTATGTTAGACAAGCCATCACTCTTTTTTTAGATGACGAAAAAACATTAGTCATTTGTCATTTTTACTACGCATGAAAAAGTAATTTTTCCTGCCTAAAAACAACCTGATTTGGGAATTTATGTGATTTCATAGCAATAGCATCTGGAAGTGGTGACATTAATGTCATTTTAAAATGCCTTGACATTGTGCAATAGAAATTTTAAAAATTATTGTATTAGTATTGTTAAATATCAATTATTGGTTTTATTTACTACTCAATTAAATTTAATAATCCTACTCTCTCTTGGTATAATCACATGGAATGGGCTCAACTCCCCAGTTAATAAGTGACAGCACGTATAAAATATTGTCTACCAGGGAAACTCATTGAACACTTAGTGTTCAGACTGTGTTTTGGTGTCTGGTTTCCTAAGCACCACTGTAGTGAAAATAATAGACCTTCGGCAGAAAAAGTTTTGGTAAATATATTACATAAGCCATTTAAATGCAGTGAGTCATTCTTATTACTTGGTTTGGTGGAATCCCTTTCAAAATGTAAGTTACCAATACAAACAAAGATGGAATTTTGTGAGCAGGCATTTTTAAGAATAAGTAGTCTCAGGACTGATAATATTAACTCCCTTATGCACATCAGGTAGGACTTTATTATGACAGATACTAGAAATGTACAAAGTGAAGTTAAAAGGTAACTCCCAGCAGCACATCTTACTCCCTGGATTCTCTAATGAGATGGGTGTTTCTACTTTGCTGTTGCCTTTTTGAATAGTTCAATTCTAGCAATAGTACTGCTGTGTGGGAGGGAGTATGTGTGAACAGAGTAAGAGTTGTGACAATCAAGTCACAGAATAAATGGTTGGAAATTTTAGAATTATGTAAACAGCTTTTGGATTGAGTATAGATTCCCAGTGCTGTCATTCTCACCCGTCCTTCTATCCACAAGTGTGGAATGTTCTAGGACTCCATGGCTTTTGAGGATGTGGCTCTGAACTTTACCCAGGAGGAATGGATTTTGATAGATTCTTCTCAAAGAACCTCTACAGAGAAGTGATGCAGGAAGCCTGCAGGAATCTGGCTTCTGTAGGTAAGAATGACAACACATTTCACTTAATTACAGAAGTATTTCCCTATCATCAGTGCTATTTGTGATTTGGAATGTGGCAAGGGAATGATTTGGTGAAGAAATCAGGCATGGGCACTGTGTATAATGAACATGAAATCTAGTAATGTTTCTGTAGTTTGTAATAATTCATGATAATTTTGTGGGTCTGCATTTTAGGAAACAAATGGAAAGACCAGAATATTGAAGATCACTTTGAAAAACCTGGGAAAGAGATAAAATAATTTGCACTGAGAAGAGGAAATAAAGTCCTCTGAAGGAATCTTAGCTTGTCATGAACTTAGAAACAAGCAACCAAAACAAATAAGAGTCACTTGAAATTTATTTTTTTTAGAAAAATTTCACCCAAAATGTAATATACTTCAGTGTAGCAGTCAGTGTTTGGAAAACAGTTTAATTGAAAGTAGCACTACAAAAGTGTGTATATGAATGTTACTAATTTGGTCATAGCCATGCAGGTGGTAGCTGTGTTTTCAATAGTAACCCATTTACTTTCAAATAATTCAATCATGGCAAAAAAAATATAATAATAACAATGCATTTTCCTTGATATTGGGAGCAGTGTAAGCCCAAGACCTATTAATAAGTAGAAAGTTATTAAACCAACCAATAATAATGTGCTTTTCATATTTTTTACAGAAATCATGTGATACAGAGACTGTGTGAAAGCAAAGAAGGTAGACAGTATGGACAAGTTGTCAGCCAAGTTCCAAATCTTGATCTGAATGAGAACATTTCTACTGGATTAAAAAAAATGTGAATGCAGTGTTTGTGGAAAAGTCTTTGTACATCATTCCCTCCTTAATAGGCATATCCTGGCTCACTCAGGATACAAACTATATGGAGAGAAGCAATATAAATGTGAACAATGTGGGAAATTCTTCGTTTCTGTTCCAGGTATTAGAAGACACATGATAATGCACAGTGGAAATCCAGTTATAAATGTACGATATATGGGAAAGTGTTTTATTTTCTCAATTCATTTGAAAGACATCAGAGAACTCACAGAGGAGAAAAACCCTATAAATGTAAACAGTGTGGTAAAGCGTTCACTGTTTCCGGTTGTTGTGTAATACATGAACGAACTGACACTGGAGAGAAACCCTAGGAATGTAAGGAATGTGGGAAAGCATTCAGATTTTCTTGTTATTTTAAGATGCGTGAAAGGACTCACGCTGGAGAAAGACCCTATACATCTACCAAATGTGATAAAACCTTCAGCTGTTCCACTTCCCTTCGTTACCATGGAAGCATTCATACTGGAGAGAGACCCTTTGAAGGTAAACAATGTGGCAAAGCCTTTAGTCATTTGAGTTCCCTTTGTAACCATAGAAGTACTCATACTGGAGAGAAAGCCTATGAATGTAAACAATGTGACCAAGCCTTCAGTCGTCTCAGTTCCCTTCACCTCCACGAAAGAATTCATACTGGAGAAAAACCCTATGAATGTAAGAGATGCGGTAAAGCCTACATTCGTTCCAGCCATCTTACTCGCTATGAAAGAAGTCGTGATATAGAGGCTGGGTGTAGTGACTCAGCCTATAATCCCAGCACTTTGGGAGGCCAAGGTGTGTGTATTGCTTGAGCCCAGGAGTTCATAACCAGCCGGGATTAAAACAATGTGAAACAACCTGGGCAACATGGTGAAACCCTGTCTCTAGAAAAAATAAAATAATGCCGGGCATGCTGGCTCAAGCCAGCTACTCAGGAGGTGGAGACAGGAGAAGGGTGTGAACCTGGGAGGCGGAGCTTGCAGTGAGCCGAGATCGCACCACTGCATGCCAGCCTGGGCGACAGAGCAAGACTCCATCTCAAAAAAAAAAAAAAAAAAAAAAAAATTAACTGGGCATGGTGGCACATTTCAGTTGTCTTAGTTCTTTTTCAAGGACATAAAAAGCCATGGGGTGTTGGGGGAAAGCCCTGTGCATGCAGATCACGAGGTCAGGAGATCGAGACCATCCTGGCCAACATGGTGAAACCCCGTCTCTACTAAAAATACAAAAATTAGCTGGGTGTGGTAGCATATGGTTGTAATCCCAGCTACTCAGGAGGCTGAGACAGGAGAATCGCTTGAACCCAGGAGGCAGAGGTTGCAGGGAGCCGAGATTGTGCCACTGTGCTGCAGCCTGGTGGCAGAGTGAGACTCCATCTCAAAATTAGAGAAAATAACTAACTAACTAAATAAATAAATAAATAAAGACCCTTGAATGTAAAAAATGTGGTAAAACACATACTCTTTCCCATTCCCTCATAAACATGAAAAGGCTCACATTGCACAGAAACCTTAAGAATGTAGGAAATGTGGTCAAGCCTTCAGATTTTCCTGTTTTTGAAGATTTGGGAGGACTCAGAGTGGAGAAAAGCCTTTTGAATCTAAATTTGTGGTAAGGCCTTCAGTTGTTTTAGTTCCATTTGAAGACATCAGCTCATTCCTGAGAAAAACCCTATGAATGTCCAGAATGTGGGAATGTTTCATTTCTCTCATGCCCACTCAAGAACATATGAAAATGCACACTGTAGCTGGCTGGACCTTGTAAATACAAGAACGTACACAGGATTAAAACTCTAATAGTTTGGAAACTGCAAGAATATTTTCAGTTTTCACATTTACTTGAAAAGTCATGTGAAAACTCCCATGGGAAAGAAGTTCTATAAGTGAAGCTTTTCTAATTTGGAAAGCCTGATGTAAATTAATTATGGTGCAGTGTTTGAAAAAATGTATGAAATGTTACACAAGTTACAAGTATATTGCTTTTATCAGTGGCTCGTTCTTAAAGAGTCTTGAGTAGGCATTTCATCTTGTTTTGCAGGGAAAGCTTGAGGTGAGAGTTCTGTAAATGCTCTTTAAGCAGTAGTACTTGAGTTTCATAGATAATGATATTAAGTTTGTTGGTAGAATTTTTGTCTATTCATTTGATAATGTGCTGGATTCACGGTTGAATTTTAATGTTTTCTAATATGAAGGTAAGTTTAATTTTTTAATTTCATTATTATCTTTTTTGGAGATGGAGTCTCACTCTGTTGGGCCCAGGCTGGAGTGCAGTGGTGAATCTCGGCTCACTGCAACCTCCGCCTCCTGGGTTTAAGTGATTCTCCTGCCTCAGCCTCCCGAGTAGCTGGGACTACAGGTTCCCGCCACTACGTCCAGCTAATTCTTTGTATTTTTAGTAGAGACAGGGTTTCACCATGTTGGCTAGGCTGTTCTTGAACTCCTGGCCTCATGATTTGCCCACCTTGGCCTCCCAACGTGCTGGGATTACAGACATGAGCCACTGCACCCGGTCAGGTAAGTTTCATTTGTGTGTATTGTCCTGTGATTAATGGACAAGTGAATAATGATTGTGAATTTTTGGGATTGTCTTACTAGCCTCATTTGGCAAATTTCGATTATCCCTTGTTCATTATACACATTCCACCTTTCTTTATTAAAGGAAAAAGTACTCTTGATGTAAAGATGTTTATTTTTTCCTAATAATGAGTTGGTATTAATTCCTAAGTAAATAAATTTTACCATAGAGTATCATCTCATGAGTTCTTTGCATTTGTTGCCCTTTATTCTTTATTATTTCTGTCTATTATTTGGATCATTCACTTTGAATGAAGGAGAGAGGACTGTGATGGGACAATATGTTGTAACCAATCTGAGGGAGGAAGCATTCAATCTCTCAGTCACATATGATAGCGTTGGGCTTTTCATCGATGCCTTTCTTATTGTAGTAGATAGTATTGCACCATTATGATATGATAGTTTATATATTGTATTTTAGAGTATTACAGTCTTACCAGTCAGTGTGACATGATTCAGTTCTCTACCAGCCAATAGACAAACCAATCACATACTCCTGTATGAACAAAGGAACATCCTCGGCTGGGTGCAATGGATCACACCTGTAATCCCAGCACTTAGGGAGGCCGAGGCCAGTGAATCATGAGATCAGGAGATCAAGACCATCCTGGCTAACACAGTGAAACCCCGTCTCTACGAAAAATACAAAAAATTAGCCATGTGTGGTGGTGTGTGCCTGTAGTCCCAGCTTCTAGAGAGGTTGAGGCAGGAGAATGGCGTAAACCCGGGAGACGGAGCTTGCAGTGAGCTGAGATCAAACCACTGCGCTCCAGCAAGGGTGACAGAGAGAGATTCTGTCTCAAAAAAAAAAAAAAAAAAAAAAAGGAACATCCTCACTTTTTTCATGCTATACCACTCTCTGCTCCTAAGTTAATCCGTGTTTGGGCCTGTGGGAGCTTACACCATCCTCCTAAATGTAATTAATAACTGATGTCTGGCTTATCTGTTCAGTAATAGATGTTATGTGTTTAACGGTGCCAGTAAACGTAGGGTGCTCATTCCTTCCTCACCAGTGGGGTGCATGAGACGCTATTGAAACAATTGGCAACACAAACGAAATGGACCAGCCCTCATGCAGGACACCTGCTCAACTTGACCTACCTGCTGTCGGCTGACGGTTCCGTAACACATCATCAGTCACCTGAGTCAGACCGTGAGCTGACGATGGGCCTTCCCTTTGGTCTGCACAGCATTTTGTGGTCTTCAGGTGTTGTCATCTTCTCCCACACTAAAATGCTCTCATCTCCTAGACACGAATGTTTAATTACACCCCAGCATGACATTTGGCCTGTTCTTAGCAGGCAGTTTTGAGGCCCTGGCTTGTTAATGCACAAAAGCGCAGCACATAAGCTGACACTTAAGTCGTAATTAGCAAGGATCAGGCTGTATCTCTGTAGTCCCTGCATCTACTCTGGTCACCATCTCTGTATGCTGAGGGCAGCCATGTGGACATTATTAATTATTGTATACTCCAAGACAATAGTTATTATGTAGGGAGAAGTAGTGGCCTTGTTTGTTTCTTGTGCTGCTGCTCCCCTTACCGCTGTCCCCTACACCCTCCTGATGAGGTGTATATCTAAGGTGCCTCATGGTTCAGTCACTGATGAGTAAAGAAAATGGGAAGAAAGAGTTTGATATTAGCCCCTATCGAAGCATATGAAGAAGAGTCTCAGCTGCTTTCATTGAAAAATTCCTAGCAAGTGTGTGGGCTTTTCTTATCACTGCTGCTTATCAGCATGCCAAAAGTTGAATCTTCGGACTGCAAGTCTTGCCGGCCTTAGACATAATGGCCTTACTGCATGTGGAGCTAACCCCAGGAAGATGGAGTGACAGTCTCTGGAGGATTAGGTGGTCTCCTCCAATATGGATTGATGGGCTCCTGAACTCTTTCCTGTAACCATGCAGAGAGTCTACACTGCCAGCGATCATGTGCCTCCACTCTGTAGATATAGAAACTCAAAATATTTAAAATATTCTGAAACAGTTTCCATTGAAAGGAAAGAGAAAGACAGTTAGGTGCCACGCTCCGGTCAAGAGAACTAGTACACGGCTCACAAGAACACTCTGTTGCTACTGTCTGCGCCTCTGTCACAACAAATATCCTGATCCTTCAGTTTTAAGGGTGTAGGGCCATTTTCCTTCCTTTCTTACTGGTAGTTCTCAAGATAACTGTATGATATGCTGGGAAGGCAATATGCTGATAATCAGGTGACATTGGTCAGAACAGCCCAGGCTCTGTTATAGTCCCTGCTCGAAACAGAATGGCCTTTAACGCTTGTGTCCAGCAAACCACATCGTGAGAGAAAACCCAAGGTAGGCTACTTTCTGGGGTCCCTCTGTTGTACTGCAAGTGAAGCACTTACAGTCAAAACTCCATCCATCTGCTCTGGGTAGCCTTCCTGATCTTGGGGTAGTGGTTCATATAGAATCCTAGACTTCTGTTGTCTTTTGTTTGCTATTTGTAAGTAATAAATTCACTTCGTGGAATTTATGTATGAATGTGTTTGGTCTCATTGTACTCAGAAAAGTTGGTAGCCATTGCACAGTGAACCCGCTTCATAATTGGTAAAAACACCTATGCCACCCTTGTGCCACAGCAAGAAGGTTAATTCAGCCAAACATAAACTTCATGTTCATAAAACCCTGTAGCACAATTATTACCATGTGGGAGGCCTTTAACAATGGTGATGCTGATTCGAAGAACTCTGAAGGAAGAAATTTACACAAATGTGTTGGGTACATGGGAGTCCCTCCTAACTTAAAGCAATCCTTGCTCCCCTCTGCCTAAAAAGAATGGAGAGGCCAGGCACGGTGGCTCAGGCCTGTAATCTGAGTACTCTGGGAGGCTCAGGTGGGCAGATCACAAGATCAGGAGTTCAAGACCAGCCTGACCAATGTGGGGAAGCCACATCTCTACTAAAAATACAAAAATTAGTCGGGCGTGGTGGTGGGCACCTGTAATCCCAGCTACTTGGGAGGCTGAGGTGGGAGAATTGCTTGAACCTGGGAAGTGGAGGTTGAAGTGAGTCAAGACCATGTCACTGCACTCCAGCCTGGGTGACAAGGCAAGACTCCGTCTCGGGGGGGTGGGGGAAAGTGGATAAGAACTGAAACAGGTTTAAAATTTCACCTAATTGGAAATGCAAACTTTACAAAAATAATATTTCAAATAAAATGCTAAATGAGTGCTCATTGAATTTTATGCCTCCACAAAGTAGGTTGTGAATTAACTTCCACATCTGTTGCAAGCCAGCAAAGTTGGGCAGCCTCTGTGTCTGAAATTCACATGTGGCTCAAATAAGAATTATACCTGGGGATACCCCAAAGTTTAAATATGGTATCCCCTGTGATATTATGAGGAATTACTGTACATAAAACTGGTTGTCTTCCCTTAAATCGGAAAATAATATTATCTTGCCTAAATTCTCCAAAATGCTTCGCTCTGCAGTATCCTATAGTGGACATAGGTTTCCTGACCAATGAGCACTAAAAGTAAGTGTGTGTGACTCACCTATGTTGTTATCAAAATGGAAATCCCTGAAGCCCACCAGTTAGAATAACATGTCAGAATGTCAGATTTTTGGAATATATAGATTTTCTGTAAGGTTATTAGGCATTGATTCCATTTTAAAAATAGATATCAATATATTTAGATGACCTATTTCTCCTATATTTTAGTATTAATAGATTGTGTCTTTTAATTCATGCAGTTGGTCTAAGTTACCAAGTTTGTGGGTTATGGAGATTGTAATATTCTTTATTACTTTATCATCCATGGGCTCTCTAATATAAAGGCCTCTTTTAATTCTTCTATTATTAGGTTGGTGCCAAAGTAATTGTGGTTTTGGACCGTGAATTTTAAATTTTTATAATTAGGCTGCAACACAGCTTTATTAATCAAAATAGAACCCATTACAATGGACTGAACACAGTGGCTCACGCCTGTAATCCCAGCACTTGGGAGGCTGAGGCGGGCGGATCAGGAGGTCAGGAGTTTGAGACCAGCCTGACCAACATGGTGAAATCCCGTCTCTACTAAAAATACAAAAAGTAGCCGGGTGTGGTAACATGTGCCTGTAATCCCAGCTACTCAAGAGGCTGAGGCAGGAGAATCTCTTGAGCCCAGGAGGCAGAGGTGGCAGTGAGCCGAGATTGCACCTTTGCACTCTGGCCTGGGCGACAGAGTGAGACTCGGTCTTAAAAAAAAAAAAGAAAAAAAGAGAGAAACCATTACATTGAACACATTTTTGCCAATGAGAAACAAACTTGTTTATTCCCTGCTTTCAGGGTTCGATGAACTCTTGGAAAGCATTTTCTTCATCCTGCTGGTTGTGTAAGTGTTTTCCCTGCAAAAAGTTGTCAAGATGCTTAAAGAAGTGGTAGTTGTTTGGCAAGAGGTCAGATGAATATGACAGATGAGACAAAACTTCATAGCCCAGTTTATTCAACTTTTGAAGCCCTGGTTGTATGACAGGTGGTCATGCATTGTGGAGAATTGGGCCCTTCATGTTGACCAGTGCCAGCTCCAGGTGCTGCAGTTTTCCATGCATCTCATCGATTAACTTGGCATACTCCTCAGATGTAATGATTTCACCAGGATTCAAAAAGTGTAGTGGATCAGAAGACCGGCAGCTGACTACCAAACGGTGACCATGACCTTTTTTTGGTACAAGTTTGACTTTGGGAAGTGGTTTGGAGCTTCTTCTCAGTCCAACCAGTGAGCTGGCTGTTGTATGAAATCCACTTTTTGTGGCATGTCACAATCTGATCAAGAAATGTTTCAATGTTGTTTCATAGAACAAGAGAAGATGACACTTCAGAAGGATGATTTTTAAAATATTTGCTCAGCTGATGAGGCACCCACTTATCAAGATTTTTCAGCTTTCCAATTGGCTTCAAATGCTGGATGACTGTAGAATGGTCGACATTCAGTTCTTCGCCAACTTCTCGTGTATCTGTAAGAGGCTTGAATTCAGTGGTTGCTCTGAATTGGTCGTTATCAACTTCTGGCCCAGAGCCTGGGGCTGAGGCTGCCATGACCACCCTGTTCTCTTCCTTCTGGGGTCCCCAGGAAGCTCACAGGACTGAATGATTCCCACAAAATACAGTGGCCAGGATGGGAGGGCTGGAGGTCAACTACCCCTCACCCCTGTCACCACAACCAAGAGGCCCCCATGGAGGTTGGCCCTGAGCTGTGGGTCCCTGTGGGATGCAGGCTCCCACAGAAACTTCAGGGGATGAGCACTGGTCCTCCTGGCTGACAGAGCCTGGTGGGCACTGGGTGTGTGGGGCCTGTGTAGGTAGATTGGACAGCACTGGGCCTTGCCAGGGAGCCGGGGACTGGTGTGGCCAAAGTGGGCAACAATATGTTGCCAGAACCAAAACTACAGTGCAATCAGCCCAGCTGGTAGGGAGAAGGAGGCCTGCCTAGCAGGACCATCCACCACTGTCCTGGCCCCAAGTCCAGACTGCCTGCCTGTACTGGACATTGCCTGGTCCAGGAGGCCTGGGCATGATGGTCAGGTGGTGTGTCCCTGGGTTCCAGGCCTTGGTGGTCCCTTGGCAGCTGAGCATCCTCTGGGCAGGAGGAGGGCCCGCGGTCCACTGTTTGCATCGGCCCCTGGGGGTGTGCTCTCACCCCAGCTTCTCAGCGCACAAGGGGGCATGACCAGGGCTCCTCACCTGCTGTGTGGCTCTAGCTCTGAACAGTTCACTGGGTGACTCTGACAGCTTCCTCCCCAAAGCTTGGGTCCTCCTCTTTGGGAATGGGGTGTCCCAGGCCCCAGCAGGCAGGAATCAACCCCCAGCTCCTCTGGTGGGCCCTCCTGGGCTTTCTTACCTACTGGCTTGTGAGACCCGTTTGGCCAAACGTGGTGTCCTATTTTTATTTTGGCCTTTTTCTTAGTGTGTGTTTTCTGTAACTACTGCTGTGTAGATCTTCTATTTGAGTTTTAGGTAGAGAATCTTGCCCACCCAGAGGTCCCCCACCCCAGAGAGCCTCCACTTCAGCCCCCCCGGGCTGGTCCTGCCTGTGCTCCGCTTGGTGTGAATGTTAAGTGTGATGGATCCACATGGCTGCTTGACCCTGCATCTCCTTCCTTCTTGTTGCTGAGGCCAGTTCTGTTCTCTCTTTCTCCACCTGAGCTGCACTTGAAGCCAAGATGAAGGATGGGAAGTGGTTGCTACGAAGGACCCTCCTGCAGCGAATCCGCTGTGAGGAGGCTGCGCTGGCCCGACCTGTCATTTACTTCTCTAAACTCATTCCAGAGGTCGGCAAGGGGCGGCCTGTCCCCGCCTGCTCTAGTCGCCCATGAATCAAGAATGGATTTTACATTTCCAAATGGTTGAACAAATAAAAAAATAACACTTCCTGACACTGAGAAATTTCCATGTCCATAAGTAAAGTTTGATGGGGGTGCGGTCATGCCCATCTCTTCACAGGCCACCTGCAGAAGGCTGCTGTCGTGCAGCCATGGCAGAGTTGCATGCTTGAGGCAAAGATCAGTTGGCAAAGCTGAAAATACTGACTCCTGGCTCTTTAGGGAAACAGTTTCCAGTCCCTGGTATAAGGGCTGTGTGGCAGAACCCCAGGATCTTGGTCAGCTTGTTCCTCACTCAGGGCCTGCTGCGGCCTTCGCTAGTATGTCTGCAAAGTCTGCGTGCTATGGTGCCTCTCATGGGACTTTGAGCTCTGTCGCTAGATTTCAGGGTATCTGCCTCATGGTCATCTGTCTCACCAACAGAGACCCTGTGGCCAGATTCAAAGTAGCAGGAACAGTTGGTCTTTGGCAGCAAGGATACCTTAGAGCTGAGCTGCCACCCATCCTGAGGTGGTCCCATGACACCCACTGTCTGAGTCAAAGTTGGGGCAGAGCTGGTGTCCTGAACTGCCCTGCGATGTGGATCATAATAGCCAGTGGGGAGAGGGGTTGCTATTACTCCCCATATCACGGGGAGTGCCTCACCCCCTGAGATGTGGATCGTAATAGCCAATTACTCCCTCCTGCAATGTGTGTCCATTATTAGCAGTCTCTTTTGTTCAGGATATTAGGAACAATTTCACAGGTTGTGTGTACACAGCCTGCGATAGGAGAATGAATACCATCCTCTGCACCTCCGGATATTAGGAACCATATCACACAATGGGTGTACACTTTTTGGGAGATTTGGGATAATGTCGTCCTGTGTTTCCCTGAATATTCGGAGAAATATTACAGGGTGGCTGTACACCCACTACTCTCTTGGCAGGAACATCATACTTTACCTACTGGAAATTAGGAGCAGTATCACAGACTGGGTGTCAAGCCACTGTCATACTGGAAGTAATATCATGCTCTCTACCACAAGTAATGAGGAACAATATCACAGCGGGTGTGTACCTTCTCCGGTAGTGGGAGTAGTATCATCATCTCTTCCTTTAGATGAGAGAAACAATATCACAGGGTGGGTGTACAATCCGTGTGTTTTTGGAAGCAATGTCATTCTCTCTTCTTCTAGGTTTTACGACTCATATCACAGGTGGGGTGTATACCCCTTGTTATATTGGATGGAATCTCATTCTCTTTCAACATGTAACTTTAGAACAATATCCCACGGGGGGTGTCCATCCCTTCAATATTGGTACTAATACCATCTTCTCCTTTCCTAGATATGAGAAACAATATCACAGGAGGGTGTACACCCCTTGCAATGTTGGTAGTAATGTCATCTCTCCCCTCTGGTTATTAAGGACAAAATCCCAGGGTGGCTGTACGGTTCCTACTTTGTTGGGAGTTATATCATCCACTCATCCCCTGGATATCAGGAACCATATCAGAGAAGAGGTGTCCACCCCCTTCGATATTGTCAGCCATATCATCTTCTTCCTGCTTGGATGTAAGGAATGATACCCCGGGGCTGGCTGCGGTGTACACCCACTGCGATATTGAAAGTAAAAACAGCCTCTTTCCCGCTAGATATTAGGAACTATATCACAGGTGTGTGTGCACCTTCTTGGATATTGGTAGTACTCTCAGCCTCCACCTCGCTGCATATTAGGAACAATATACGGGGGGCAGGGTGGTTACACGTCCTGCAATGTTGAGAGCAATATTCTTCTCTTTCCCCTGTACATTAGGAACCACATAGCAGGGGTCTGTATGCCTTCTGCGACATTAGGATTAATGTTATCCTCTCCCCCACTGAATGTCAAAAACAATATCACAAAAGGGTGTACACCCCCTGTGATATGGCCAGTAATATCATCGTATCTACCTTTGGATACTAGAAACAACATCACAGAGGGTGTGTATGCTCCCCTGGGATATTGGACATAATGTTATCCTCTCTTCCCCTAGATATTAGGAATGATATCCCTGGTGGTGGGAGGTGGAGTACATTAAGAACAACATCATTGGGTGGGTGTACACCCCTTGCGATATTGGGTGTAGTATCATCCTCTCTTCCCTAGGATATTAAGAACAATAACACAGGAGGGGTGTACAGCCCCAGCCCCTGTGTTATTGGGAGCAATAGCATCTTCTCCCCCTCTCGATATAAAGAACAATATCCCAAGGTAGGTGTACATCCCCTGGGACATTGGGCGTAATGTCATCATTTCCCAAAGTGGATATTGGGCATAGTGTCCCAGAGGGGTGTACACCTTCTTCGATATTGGGAGTAATATCATCTTCTCCCCTCAGGGTCATAGGCAAAATATTGAAGGGGTTTTACAACTCGTGCGATATGGTCAGTAATATCATCCTCTCCTCACCTAGATGTTCAGAACTATATTACAGGCGGTTGCATACTTCTTGCAATATTGGGAGTCATATCATCCTCTCCCACTCTGGATATAAGGAACAACATGACCGAAGGGATGGACACACACTGCAAAAGTTTCAATAATGTCATCCTCTATCCCCTGGCTATTAGGAATAACATCATAGAGGGGTGTACACTTTCCTCGATATTGGGAGTAATATCATCCTCTCCCAGCTGGATATCAGGAACAAGTCTATTAATTATAAATATTAATAACTATAGTAAAAAATAATAACAATTGTCAATATTAATAATCACAATAAAGATAGTATAAATTAATATTGGTAAAAAATATTAACGATTAGTATAACAATTAATCATAATATCAATATTAACAATAAAATAATGATATCAGCAATTAATGTTACTTATATCAATACTAAGTGATGTTGGTAATAAAATAATAATTAATATTAAGAACTAATCATATTGTTAAATGACATTAATATTACTAATTATTTTCAAGCGTGCATAATCATATATTTAAAATAATTATCCATAATTAATAATGATATCGTATTAATAGTGTGATTGATAATTATTAAAATCGACATAGATGTTTAATAATCATATTATTACTCCTAATACCACAGGGGGTGTACACCTACCTGTGATGTTGTTCCTAATATCCAGGGACAGAGAACATGATTTTAGTTTTAATATCATAGTAGGTGTGCAATCACCCTGTGCCACTGATGCTAATATCTAGGGGGTAGAGTATGACATGGATCCCAACATAGCAATGAATGGAAAGCCACCCAGTGATATTTCTCTTAATATTCACAGAAGAAGTGTATGATATTACTCCCAATATCGCAGGGAGGGTACAGCTCTTCTGTGATATGGTTCCTAGTATCCAGAAGGGGAGAGGATGTTAATAATTCCAGTATCACAGGCTGTGTTCACCCGTCCTGTGATATTGTTATTTATATCCTGGAAGGGAGAGGATGATATTACTCCCCATAGAGCAGGAGGCATACACCTAGCCTGGGATATTGTTCCTAATATCCATTGAGAGGAGAGGCTGATATTACTTCCAATATGGCAGGGGGTGTACATCCACCCTGTGATATTCTTCTTAATATTCCAAGGCCAAGAGGTTGATATTACTCCCAGTATCACAGACACTGTACACCCCCGTGTGATACTATTCCTGATATCCAGAACGGGAGAAGATGGTTTTAATCCCCATATCGCAGGAGGTGAACACACACTCTGTGATATTTTTCCTAATATGCAAGGGGAGAGAGGATAATATTATTCCCAATATTGCAGAAGATGTACACATGTCCCCGCGTGATATTGTCCTTAATAATCCAAGGCACAGAAGATGATGTTACTCCCAATATCACAGAAAGTGTACATCCCCCAGTGATGTTGTTCCCATGATCCAGGAGGGGAGAGGATGATATTACTTTCAATATTGCAGGGGGTGTATACGCCCCCAAGTGATACTGTTCCTAATTTCCACTGGGGAGAGGATGATACTACTCTCAATATCGCAGGGATTAAAAACATATATGATTATGTATGCTTAAAATTAATTATCAATATTAATGACATTTAGCAATGCTAGTAGTTCATAATATTAATCATTATTTTATAACCAACATCACTTAGTATTAAGTAACAATAATTGCTGATATCATTTCATTACTAATAGTGATATTGCTATTAATTGTTACTACTAATTGTTAAAACATTTTTAACCAGAATTAATTTTTACTATCTTTATTGTGATTATTATTGTCAATGATTACTATTAATTTATATTATATTTAATAATAATAATAATTAACAGACTTGTTCCTGATATCGAGCTGGGGGAGGACGATGTCAGGTGGGGAAGCTTCGTGCAGGTTCCCCATGACAGGGGGAAAAGTAATGGAATCCAAATACTGGTCCTTACTTGGGAAGCTTAGAAGATCACTGTGAGGACGGGAAGGCTGGCACATGAGGGAAGGTGCAGACGTGGAAAGGGCACAAGAGTTCCACTTATTTATCACAAAACACAGAATGGGAATGGGCCAGAGACTGAACTCTTCCTGTCTCCTAGGGAAAACTGGATGCATGGCCTGAACTTTTTCTCTTCTGCAGGCAACAAGACCCACAGAGGAAGGCTCAATTACAGACCTTTTCTGGGAAACCTTTGGAGAAGCCGCTGCCAGATCGAAAAGAATCCACGGAATCTTGGATTTATCTGAGAGTGAGTGTCATTCTGGGTCCCTGTTCTTTGCTCCACTAGGTCACTCTGGTTGATTTCCTTTCAGGTTCCTGTGTGCGAGAGGGGATCGGGGAACCCCTCTTCCCTGCCTTCTTGGGGTCAGGGACTCCACGATCCTCCCAGGTCCATTTGATTCCAGGTGAAGGCATCTGAAGGTGCCGTATTTGCTGTTGCTTTCTGTCTGTGCAATGATGGCAAGCCTGAAAACAACATCTTCCTAGCGGCATGAGGAAATTAGTCTCTCAGAGGCCCCAAACATGGAGGAGGCTCACCCCAGGAACATGCATGTTTTCAGAAAAGACGTCCTGGGAACCCTTGAGCCACCAACCTGCCTTCAGAAGGGCATTAGTCCGTCCCACTTCACGGAAGGCTGAGTGGAGGCGCTTTGATCCAGAGAATGCCCAAGACACAGTCTTTAGAAAAATGGTATTCTTAGACCATAGCTTGAGAGTGCATTTTTCATGGGTCTTGTCCCGATCAGCACTCACGTTGAGGATCTGTCCCTACTTCCAAGGACCGCCTGTCCATACCGTACTAAGAATTTCCTGCTGTGTGCACCTTGTCATTGGATGTGGTTGATTTCCATGTTGTCTCCATGCCGAGGAACCTCTAACGTGTGTGGTCTCCTTTCTTTCAGGTTGCAAGCAGGCCAATGCCGGTGCACACAGCCAATAAGAGGCCACGCGTGGACCCTGCCCTCACTGATGGGTCAGCTACCAAAATGTCTGACACGGTATCCATCTTGGCTTCGCTGTCTCCCCTCAGAAAAGCCAGTCCGAGCTCCTCGTCAAGTCTCCGACCGAAGAAACGAGAGACAGGGGCTGTGGCCGACATCCCTCAACCGGGAGTCAGGCAGCAGGGCCCGGAGCCTCTCGTCGTGGTGAAGCCGACACACAGCAGGCCTCAGGGTGGCCGCCGAGAAGTTCCCCAGGCTGCCTCCAAGCCCCACGGCCTGATCCGGGTCATCAACCCCCAGGCACAAGACAAACGTCCTGCGGTGACCTCACAGCCCTGCCCACCAGCCGACACACACAGCTTGGGCCTCGGCTCCAATCTCAGTTTCAGGCCAGGAGCCAAGAGACCTGCCCAGGCTCCGACTCAGGCTTGCCTGAACTTCCCCAAGAAACCGAGAACGGGTCCCTTCCAGATGCCCGAAAATGCCATCCAGGGAGGTGAGCTGGGGGCCCCGGAGACTCTCCAACCTCCGCCAGCTGCAACCGAACTCAGACCAAGTCCGTCGCCCCAGATGAGCAGGGGGACACCCGCCCAGGTGCCCAGCAGCGACCGGCAGCCTCCGCACAGCAGACCTTACCTGCCTACTGCCCAGGCCTGCACCATGTCCCATCACCCAGCGGCCAGCCACGATGGGGCCCAGCCTCTCAGAATGCTCTTCCGGAGACTGGAAAACGGATGGTGGAGCTCCAGCCTCCTGACAGCTCCCTCGTTTCCCTCTCCTGAGGAGCCGGGAGACTTCCTCGCTCACAGCCCTCACGTCTCAGAGAAGTCTGAGGCTCCCTGTGTTCCTGTCCCGCTGAGTGTCCTCTATGAGGACCTTCAGGTTTCCTCCTCCTCAGAGGACAGCGATTCTGACCTGGAGTGAGACTACAGGTGGCCGGGGCTCCATTGCACCCAGCTCCCGTGACTTGGAGGGGTCTGTGGGACTGAGGAGCACAGAGCAGAGAGCAGACTGTGTGTGGTGACTCCCAAGCTCCCCGGCTGTGGTGCTTCTGTGGATGTTGGAGCCCAGGCCAGGCAGGGACCACATGCAGAGACTCTGCCTCATCGAATTCTGGTGAGGGACATTGTAGTTCGCAGGGCTCTCCGGAAACCCGCCACCAGAAGCTTCTGTGCCAGTGATTCGTTGCCTCAGAAACTGGGTGACGGCGACGCGCGGGAGTCAGACTTCCGCTGTGATGTCAGTAGGAAACTGGGGAATGACTGTGTGTTTGCTCTCTAGATGGCTGAATCAGGGAACAGTTAGGGAACCCTGAGAGATGCAGGCCTTCAGCTGTGCCCCGCCCTGACAGCAGTGTTTTGGACGCTGGGAAGCGTTTTGCGCAAAGCGTTCTTGGGGTGTTTCCTCAGCCTGGAAAATTGGGCTCTGGAATGCCGTTGGAAATAGGTGTGTTTAATTTGTTTTGAAGTGAATAAAATTCTCAAAAAGATGACGTACTCTCTTTTGACTTTCATTCCGTGTTTCTGTGTAACTGATTTTCCAAGGGCTTGAAAATGTCTTGACTTGTCAGTAATCCAAGTCATTATGTCTCCGAAACAGAGTTGATTGAGGGGACCGCAGGTCTTCGCAGGACCTGTGACTTCTTAAACATCCACAGGGGCAAGAGAACCTCAGCCCCACTCTACCAACACGCACCTAGTCAAATTCCGCCAAGTGAATCTCAGGCACGCTAACACGTGGGGAGCGTTGCTTGCACCACGAGTCCCCATTTGGCTCAACGCGATGCCACGTGTGGGGTTCAAACTGTGACGGCCCCCATGAAGTGGTTTCCGGATGTGCGTATGAACGAGGCACACTTTCATTCGCCAAGTAGAACCCAGTAAAGCTAAAGTAAACTCCCAGATTTGGGATGTACTTCAGAGGTAGAATATTCGTCCCATCTTCTTTCCGGATGCCTGAGCACCGGGCCTTTCCATGCTTCTCCCCCGATCCTAAGAGTAGCTGAGGTCGAGACTCACTGAAAGCTCTAGGTAAAGATATCCCAAAATGGCTGCTCCCTTTCCGCCGCCGTTGAGGGTCGTTACCTTGGTTGTCCAGATCACCTAGAAACTATCAGTATCCAGAATCAACAAGATCAACTCTCTGCTCCTCTGACAGCAGAAGGAGCATGACCAAAATGAACCAAAGAGCGTGGCAGGAAAGGATGTGACCGGAAAGCTCAGAGAACAGCCACAGGGGGATGTAAGCAGGCGTTCCCACCTGATCATGAATAATTAATGAAGCGCAAATCCAGGGGGAATCGAGTTTCAGCAGGTGCAACTCATCCAACGGGAGATCGCCGGAGGGCCAACAAGATTCAGCAACTGAGAGTCGGGTGTAGTGTCAAGTGGGACGCGACTGGTTCCAAAGCTCTAGAAGACCATGGGGTCACTTGGACCACGTGAGAAAATGCCCCCAGTGTGCTGGTTCAGCATTCTGACTCCTGCCTGTCTCTTCCCGCCCAGGGAACGTGGACCCTAACTTGTGCAGGTGCAGATGAGGAAGAGCAGAATGAGGGGACGCGGCACCCAAGTTCCCCGACAAGAGAGTTCCACAGAAAGTCCGCTGGATCTTCGCAAATCCAGAGAAATGGCAACGGGACCCAAGGAAATAGAGCCCCACCGGTGTCCTGGAGACTCTTCAGGCATAATGCCTGGAGCCGCAGGACGAGCTGAAAAAGGAGCCAGGCACCGAAGGACAAAGCGGTGTTGACGTTCTTCATCTGGGTTTCCCAGTGCAGTCCAATTCACGGTGGTTTCCAAGGGCCTCCTGGAGGAGAAAACACGTGAGGGTGTGGTCAGGGTTTTCTGCTGACACACTTACCGTGGGGAAGAAGGAGAAGCTCTGAAGATGGATAACGACCGAGATTGCATGTCAAGGTGTACCTCCTTGATGACACTGAGGCCTACGTTGAAATAGAGTGAATATGGTCCAATTACACTGTGTCTATTTTAGCACCTTGTTTAAAAAAAAAAAAAAAAAAAAAAAAGATGTAAAACAAGACAGGGGTACGTGCACCAGTAGTACATACCTGACGGGAAACATCTATTCTTCAAAGCTTGCAGCTGTACAGGTAGGTCTTAGAATGTCTGTCCATAGTGAACATCGTCTTAGAGGGGGCTGGGCAAACAGAGCTTTCCAGGTCATGTAATGGGATTCAGTTGATTAGGTTAGGGTCCGTTTGGCGTCAGGGGTCCAGAGGCAGTATAAAAGGCAGCCTGGAAAGCAAAGGTCCCTCTCTGCCCCTTCCTCCGGCTTCCTGAAGGCTGCACCGCTTCCAGCAGGGCTGCTCCAGCACCTGCCCATCTGAGCGCCAGCGCACCTGTTCATCTGAGCGCCAGCCGAGGAAAGAAAGTAGACCTGTAATTTCAGGTAAGTTTCCCTGAACGACTGTTTGTTTCGCCTAATCCCTGAGGAGTTGGGGGAAAAGAGACAAAGGAGAGTGAAAGAAACAGATCACACTGGGGCTCGCTGATGGGGTAGGATGTGTTCTCCTTATCCGTAATTCTTGGAACAGAAAGCGAGAAAACATTTCCATCTCCGTGCCCGGGATAAGAGCCAGATGGAAATGCAAAAAGAAATGTACTCCAGCACGCTGAATTGGTGGGTAAATGGAAAAAGAACTTTGGAAAAGGGGTGGTTTGCCCTTTAGCCATGCAAGAGATTCATATGCCACTTGTTCAGCGTTTGTTTAGATGAATTCGTATGGCGTGTGCAAAATACCAGAAAAATAAATAAAGAGGGGCTGGAGCTAAAGCCAAAAAGACAGAGCAGGAAAGACCATCACCTGCTAGTGTGGTAGAGAGGGAGATAACTTCTCTCGATGAATTTGTGTTTGGAAGTTGCCTAGTGAAACGGCAAGAGTAGCGATTTGAGTTATGATAGGAAGCATCCCTTATCCCTGACTTCAAGCAGACCTGCCAAGGGGTGACATCGGCCATGCCCTGTAGCTTCGATTCTTTTGTCCCTCAGGGGAGAGAGAATCATTGTGTCTTCTACTGGAGTGAATGGTGAGAGACCTAAGTCCAGTCTCCAGAATCAGTTGTTTGGGTGGGATTGAAATCTCAACTCCAACTCCACATACCTAGGCCGTGGGCCGTGTGGCAGGCCAGGTTTACTCTTGGACCAGGTGGTCACGGCAGAGGAACACACAATATCTGAGGATGCACACACCACATTGTGATCCACAGATTCGACCGACGGGTGGTGAGGTCTCCTCATGACCACACCGTCATGGAATTAGCTGGGGGTTTCTTGTGGGTGTGTGAATATCCAGTGTGCCTAACCATCGCTTTTCGTGTGTTTGTGTGTGATTCAGGTGACCCAACCATCAACCCCGGAAAAAGGCGGCCATAAAACGCCCAGGAGACGAAGATGATGGCACGTCGTGACCCCAAAAGTGGGGCAAACAGACTCGTGAGAGCCCAGACCCTCCAGAAGCAGCAGAGGGCCCCAGTTGGGCCAAGGGCTCCCCCACCCGATGAAGAGGATCCCAGGGTACGTCTAGCCCTGGAATCTTTTGGGTATCGAGCGGGGAGGAGCGGGCGAGTGTCACACGGTCCTCAGAGACTGGGTTGGATTCCAAAGAGTTCTGCCAGCACCACCCGGGTTGCTTTTCCCATCCAAGGTGGGCCTGGCTTGGGACCTCCTCCCCGGCCCGACAGGTCCCTGGAGAGACTCTTGGGAGCAACCTCCCTTTCCACTCAGAATCCTGTGTAGCCAGGTTGGGCTGTGCTGTGGACATCGGGTTCACGATCGTCCCCGCTAGAACCCTGAGTCCTTCCTTTGAGAGTTCCTCCGTCACATGGGCTTTGGGAGGGAACATCGTAACCGAACCCTCCCTCCACTTCAGGGCCCCCATGCCGGTGTCCCCTCTTTGGAATCCTCACTCAGTTCTGAATTCACAGTCCGTCTCAATGTTGACATTGGATCACTGCCTGTGGCTTCAGCTCATTCACTGACATCACTTCCTTTCCACCCACAGATCAAGTGCAAAAACTGCGGGGCCTTTGGGCACACGGCCAGAAGTACCAGGTGCCCCATGAAGTGCTGGAACGGAGCCCTGGTTCCCCAGACCTTTGGGAGAAAGGAAGGGAAGGAAAACCTGAAACCATGGAAGCCCCAGGTTCGAGGGAACCCTGGGCCCTTGAACAAGGAAAAGGGAGAGAAGGAAGAGAGACCGAGGTGAGCAGTGGGAGGGGTTTTCACCATCCTTAGGGTACTGCCACCTAAGGACACGGTGTCTCTGCACCTGCACACCGTGTGCCTTTCCGTCTCCGGGACAGGGAAGGAACGCTGCAGAGAAACAGACCAGAGCTCCGTGTCCTCCTGGGTTCCCCACCCAGGAGCTCCTTTGGCTCTGGGAGATTCAGGGACGGGGGAGAGGCGGGGGCGCTTCGTGCAGGTTCCTCATGACAGGGGGAAAAGCAACGGAATCCAAATGACAGTCCTTACTTGGGAAGCCTAGAGGGCCACCGGCAGGATGAGAAGGTTGGCACATGAGGGAAGGTGCAGAGGCGGAAAGGGCACAAAAGTTCCATTTATGTATCCCAAAACACAGAACGGGACTGGGCCCCAGACAGGGTTCTCCCTGTCTCCTGGGGAGAACCGGGGGGGCAGGGCCTGAACTTTTTCTCTTCTGCAGGCAACAAGACCCGCAGAGGAAGGCTCTCCTCCAGATCTTTTCCGGGACACCTCCGGAGAAGCAGCCGCCAAATCGAAAAGCATCCATGGAATCTTGTGATTATCTGAGGGTGAGTGTCACCCTGGGCCCCTGGTCTTTTTCTCCTCTAGGTCACCCTGGTTGATTTCCTTTCAGGTTCCCGTGTGCGTGAGGGGATCGGGGAACCCCTCTTCCCTGCCTTCTTGGGGTCAGGGACTCCACGATCCTTCCAGGTCCATTTGATTCCAGGTGAAGGCATCTGAAGGTGCCGTATTTGCTGTTGCTTTCTTTCCGTGCAATGATGGCAAGCCTGCCAACAACATCTTCCTAGTGGCCTGAGGAAATTAGTCCCTCAGGGGCCCCAAACATGGAGGAGGCTCACCCCAGGAACATGCATGTTTTCAGAAAAGACGTCCTGGGAACCCTTGAGCCACCAACCTGCCTTCAGAAGGGCATTAGTCCGTCCCACTTCACGGAAGGCTGAGTGGAGGCGCTTTGATCCAGAGAATGCCCAAGACACAGTCTTCAGAAAAATGGTATTCTTAGACCATAGCTCGAGAGTGCATTTTTCATGGGTCTTGTCCCGATCAGCACTCACGTTGAGGATCTGTCCCTACTTCCAAGGACCGCCTGTCCATACCGTATTAAGAATTTCCTGCTGTGTGCACCTCGTCATTGGATGTGGTTGATTTCCATGTTGGCTCCATGCCGAGGAACCTCTAACGTGTGTGGTCTCCTTTCTTTCAGGTTGCAAGCAGGCCAATGCCGGTGCACACAGCCAATAAGAGGCCACGCGTGGACCCTGCCCTCACTGATGGCTCAGCTACCAAAATGTCTGACACGGTATCCATCTTGGCTTCGCTGTCTCCCCTCAGAAAAGCCAGTCCGAGCTCCTCGTCAAGTCTCCGACCGAAGGAACGAGAGACAGGGGCTGTGGCCGACATCCCTCAACCGGGAGTCAGGCAGCAGGGCCCGGAGCCTCTCGTCGTGGTGAAGCCGACACACAGCAGGCCTCAGGGTGGCCGCCGAGAAGTTCCCCAGGCTGCCTCCAAGCCCCACGGCCTGATCCGGGTCATCAGCCCCCAGGCACAAGACAAACGTCCTGCGGTGACCTCACAGCCCTGCCCACCAGCCGACACACACAGCTTGGGCCTCGGCTCCAATCTCAGTTTCAGGCCAGGAGCCAAGAGACCTGCCCAGGCTCCGACTCAGGCTTGCCTGAACTTCCCCAAGAAACCGAGAACGGGTCCCTTCCAGATGCCCGAAAATGCCATCCAGGGAGGTGAGCTGGGGGCCCCGGAGACTCTCCAACCTCCGCCAGCTGCAACCGAACTCAGACCAAGTCCGTCGCCCCAGATGAGCAGGGGGACACCCGCCCAGGTGCCCAGCAGCGACCGGCAGCCTCCGCACAGCAGACCTTACCTGCCTACTGCCCAGGCCTGCACCATGTCCCATCACCCAGCGGCCAGCCACGATGGGGCCCAGCCTCTCAGAATGCTCTTCCGGAGACTGGAAAACGGATGGTGGAGCTCCAGCCTCCTGACAGCTCCCTCGTTTCCCTCTCCTGAGGAGCCGGGAGACTTCCTCGCTCACAGCCCTCACGTCTCAGAGAAGTCTGAGGCTCCCTGTGTTCCTGTCCCGCTGAGTGTCCTCTATGAGGACCTTCAGGTTTCCTCCTCCTCAGAGGACAGCGATTCTGACCTGGAGTGAGACTACAGGTGGCCGGGGCTCCATTGCACCCAGCTCCCGTGACTTGGAGGGGTCTGTGGGACTGAGGAGCACAGAGCAGAGAGCAGACTGTGTGTGGTGACTCCCAAGCTCCCCGGCTGTGGTGCTTCTGTGGATGTTGGAGCCCAGGCCAGGCAGGGACCACATGCAGAGACTCTGCCTCATCGAATTCTGGTGAGGGACATTGTAGTTCGCAGGGCTCTCCGGAAACCCGCCACCAGAAGCTTCTGTGCCAGTGATTCGTTGCCTCAGAAACTGGGTGACGGCGACGCGCGGGAGTCAGACTTCCGCTGTGATGTCAGTAGGAAACTGGGGAATGACTGTGTGTTTGCTCTCTAGATGGCTGAATCAGGGAACAGTTAGGGAACCCTGAGAGATGCAGGCCTTCAGCTGTGCCCCGCCCTGACAGCAGTGTTTTGGACGCTGGGAAGCGTTTTGCGCAAAGCGTTCTTGGGGTGTTTCCTCAGCCTGGAAAATTGGGCTCTGGAATGCCGTTGGAAATAGGTGTGTTTAATTTGTTTTGAAGTGAATAAAATTCTCAAAAAGATGACGTACTCTCTTTTGACTTTCATTCCGTGTTTCTGTGTAACTGATTTTCCAAGGGCTTGAAAATGTCTTGACTTGTCAGTAATCCAAGTCATTATGTCTCCGAAACAGAGTTGATTGAGGGGACCGCAGGTCTTCGCAGGACCTGTGACTTCTTAAACATCCACAGGGGCAAGAGAACCTCAGCCCCACTCTACCAACACGCACCTAGTCAAATTCCGCCAAGTGAATCTCAGGCACGCTAACACGTGGGGAGCGTTGCTTGCACCACGAGTCCCCATTTGGCTCAACGCGATGCCACGTGTGGGGTTCAAACTGTGACGGCCCCCATGAAGTGGTTTCCGGATGTGCGTATGAACGAGGCACACTTTCATTCGCCAAGTAGAACCCAGTAAAGCTAAAGTAAACTCCCAGATTTGGGATGTACTTCAGAGGTAGAATATTCGTCCCATCTTCTTTCCGGATGCCTGAGCACCGGGCCTTTCCATGCTTCTCCCCCGATCCTAAGAGTAGCTGAGGTCGAGACTCACTGAAAGCTCTAGGTAAAGATATCCCAAAATGGCTGCTCCCTTTCCGCCGCCGTTGAGGGTCGTTACCTTGGTTGTCCAGATCACCTAGAAACTATCAGTATCCAGAATCAACAAGATCAACTCTCTGCTCCTCTGACAGCAGAAGGAGCATGACCAAAATGAACCAAAGAGCGTGGCAGGAAAGGATGTGACCGGAAAGCTCAGAGAACAGCCACAGGGGGATGTAAGCAGGCGTTCCCACCTGATCATGAATAATTAATGAAGCGCAAATCCAGGGGGAATCGAGTTTCAGCAGGTGCAACTCATCCAACGGGAGATCGCCGGAGGGCCAACAAGATTCAGCAACTGAGAGTCGGGTGTAGTGTCAAGTGGGACGCGACTGGTTCCAAAGCTCTAGAAGACCATGGGGTCACTTGGACCACGTGAGAAAATGCCCCCAGTGTGCTGGTTCAGCATTCTGACTCCTGCCTGTCTCTTCCCGCCCAGGGAACGTGGACCCTAACTTGTGCAGGTGCAGATGAGGAAGAGCAGAATGAGGGGACGCGGCACCCAAGTTCCCCGACAAGAGAGTTCCACAGAAAGTCCGCTGGATCTTCGCAAATCCAGAGAAATGGCAACGGGACCCAAGGAAATAGAGCCCCACCGGTGTCCTGGAGACTCTTCAGGCATAATGCCTGGAGCCGCAGGACGAGCTGAAAAAGGAGCCAGGCACCGAAGGACAAAGCGGTGTTGACGTTCTTCATCTGGGTTTCCCAGTGCAGTCCAATTCACGGTGGTTTCCAAGGGCCTCCTGGAGGAGAAAACACGTGAGGGTGTGGTCAGGGTTTTCTGCTGACACACTTACCGTGGGGAAGAAGGAGAAGCTCTGAAGATGGATAACGACCGAGATTGCATGTCAAGGTGTACCTCCTTGATGACACTGAGGCCTACGTTGAAATAGAGTGAATATGGTCCAATTACACTGTGTCTATTTTAGCACCTTGTTTAAAAAAAAAAAAAAAAAAAAAAGATGTAAAACAAGACAGGGGTACGTGCACCAGTAGTACATACCTGACGGGAAACATCTATTCTTCAAAGCTTGCAGCTGTACAGGTAGGTCTTAGAATGTCTGTCCATAGTGAACATCGTCTTAGAGGGGGCTGGGCAAACAGAGCTTTCCAGGTCATGTAATGGGATTCAGTTGATTAGGTTAGGGTCCGTTTGGCGTCAGGGGTCCAGAGGCAGTATAAAAGGCAGCCTGGAAAGCAAAGGTCCCTCTCTGCCCCTTCCTCCGGCTTCCTGAAGGCTGCACCGCTTCCAGCAGGGCTGCTCCAGCACCTGCCCATCTGAGCGCCAGCGCACCTGTTCATCTGAGCGCCAGCCGAGGAAAGAAAGTAGACCTGTAATTTCAGGTAAGTTTCCCTGAACGACTGTTTGTTTCGCCTAATCCCTGAGGAGTTGGGGGAAAAGAGACAAAGGAGAGTGAAAGAAACAGATCACACTGGGGCTCGCTGATGGGGTAGGATGTGTTCTCCTTATCCGTAATTCTTGGAACAGAAAGCGAGAAAACATTTCCATCTCCGTGCCCGGGATAAGAGCCAGATGGAAATGCAAAAAGAAATGTACTCCAGCACGCTGAATTGGTGGGTAAATGGAAAAAGAACTTTGGAAAAGGGGTGGTTTGCCCTTTAGCCATGCAAGAGATTCATATGCCACTTGTTCAGCGTTTGTTTAGATGAATTCGTATGGCGTGTGCAAAATACCAGAAAAATAAATAAAGAGGGGCTGGAGCTAAAGCCAAAAAGACAGAGCAGGAAAGACCATCACCTGCTAGTGTGGTAGAGAGGGAGATAACTTCTCTCGATGAATTTGTGTTTGGAAGTTGCCTAGTGAAACGGCAAGAGTAGCGATTTGAGTTATGATAGGAAGCATCCCTTATCCCTGACTTCAAGCAGACCTGCCAAGGGGTGACATCGGCCATGCCCTGTAGCTTCGATTCTTTTGTCCCTCAGGGGAGAGAGAATCATTGTGTCTTCTACTGGAGTGAATGGTGAGAGACCTAAGTCCAGTCTCCAGAATCAGTTGTTTGGGTGGGATTGAAATCTCAACTCCAACTCCACATACCTAGGCCGTGGGCCGTGTGGCAGGCCAGGTTTACTCTTGGACCAGGTGGTCACGGCAGAGGAACACACAATATCTGAGGATGCACACACCACATTGTGATCCACAGATTCGACCGACGGGTGGTGAGGTCTCCTCATGACCACACCGTCATGGAATTAGCTGGGGGTTTCTTGTGGGTGTGTGAATATCCAGTGTGCCTAACCATCGCTTTTCGTGTGTTTGTGTGTGATTCAGGTGACCCAACCATCAACCCCGGAAAAAGGCGGCCATAAAACGCCCAGGAGACGAAGATGATGGCACGTCGTGACCCCAAAAGTGGGGCAAACAGACTCGTGAGAGCCCAGACCCTCCAGAAGCAGCAGAGGGCCCCAGTTGGGCCAAGGGCTCCCCCACCCGATGAAGAGGATCCCAGGGTACGTCTAGCCCTGGAATCTTTTGGGTATCGAGCGGGGAGGAGCGGGCGAGTGTCACACGGTCCTCAGAGACTGGGTTGGATTCCAAAGAGTTCTGCCAGCACCACCCGGGTTGCTTTTCCCATCCAAGGTGGGCCTGGCTTGGGACCTCCTCCCCGGCCCGACAGGTCCCTGGAGAGACTCTTGGGAGCAACCTCCCTTTCCACTCAGAATCCTGTGTAGCCAGGTTGGGCTGTGCTGTGGACATCGGGTTCACGATCGTCCCCGCTAGAACCCTGAGTCCTTCCTTTGAGAGTTCCTCCGTCACATGGGCTTTGGGAGGGAACATCGTAACCGAACCCTCCCTCCACTTCAGGGCCCCCATGCCGGTGTCCCCTCTTTGGAATCCTCACTCAGTTCTGAATTCACAGTCCGTCTCAATGTTGACATTGGATCACTGCCTGTGGCTTCAGCTCATTCACTGACATCACTTCCTTTCCACCCACAGATCAAGTGCAAAAACTGCGGGGCCTTTGGGCACACGGCCAGAAGTACCAGGTGCCCCATGAAGTGCTGGAACGGAGCCCTGGTTCCCCAGACCTTTGGGAGAAAGGAAGGGAAGGAAAACCTGAAACCATGGAAGCCCCAGGTTCGAGGGAACCCTGGGCCCTTGAACAAGGAAAAGGGAGAGAAGGAAGAGAGACCGAGGTGAGCAGTGGGAGGGGTTTTCACCATCCTTAGGGTACTGCCACCTAAGGACACGGTGTCTCTGCACCTGCACACCGTGTGCCTTTCCGTCTCCGGGACAGGGAAGGAACGCTGCAGAGAAACAGACCAGAGCTCCGTGTCCTCCTGGGTTCCCCACCCAGGAGCTCCTTTGGCTCTGGGAGATTCAGGGACGGGGGAGAGGCGGGGGCGCTTCGTGCAGGTTCCTCATGACAGGGGGAAAAGCAACGGAATCCAAATGACAGTCCTTACTTGGGAAGCCTAGAGGGCCACCGGCAGGATGAGAAGGTTGGCACATGAGGGAAGGTGCAGAGGCGGAAAGGGCACAAAAGTTCCATTTATGTATCCCAAAACACAGAACGGGACTGGGCCCCAGACAGGGTTCTCCCTGTCTCCTGGGGAGAACCGGGGGGGCAGGGCCTGAACTTTTTCTCTTCTGCAGGCAACAAGACCCGCAGAGGAAGGCTCTCCTCCAGATCTTTTCCGGGACACCTCCGGAGAAGCAGCCGCCAAATCGAAAAGCATCCATGGAATCTTGTGATTATCTGAGGGTGAGTGTCACCCTGGGCCCCTGGTCTTTTTCTCCTCTAGGTCACCCTGGTTGATTTCCTTTCAGGTTCCCGTGTGCGTGAGGGGATCGGGGAACCCCTCTTCCCTGCCTTCTTGGGGTCAGGGACTCCACGATCCTTCCAGGTCCATTTGATTCCAGGTGAAGGCATCTGAAGGTGCCGTATTTGCTGTTGCTTTCTTTCCGTGCAATGATGGCAAGCCTGCCAACAACATCTTCCTAGTGGCCTGAGGAAATTAGTCCCTCAGGGGCCCCAAACATGGAGGAGGCTCACCCCAGGAACATGCATGTTTTCAGAAAAGACGTCCTGGGAACCCTTGAGCCACCAACCTGCCTTCAGAAGGGCATTAGTCCGTCCCACTTCACGGAAGGCTGAGTGGAGGCGCTTTGATCCAGAGAATGCCCAAGACACAGTCTTCAGAAAAATGGTATTCTTAGACCATAGCTCGAGAGTGCATTTTTCATGGGTCTTGTCCCGATCAGCACTCACGTTGAGGATCTGTCCCTACTTCCAAGGACCCGCCTGTCCATACCGTATTAAGAATTTCCTGCTGTGTGCACCTCGTCATTGGATGTGGTTGATTTCCATGTTGGCTCCATGCCGAGGAACCTCTAACGTGTGTGGTCTCCTTTCTTTCAGGTTGCAAGCAGGCCAATGCCGGTGCACACAGCCAATAAGAGGCCACGCGTGGACCCTGCCCTCACTGATGGCTCAGCTACCAAAATGTCTGACACGGTATCCATCTTGGCTTCGCTGTCTCCCCTCAGAAAAGCCAGTCCGAGCTCCTCGTCAAGTCTCCGACCGAAGGAACGAGAGACAGGGGCTGTGGCCGACATCCCTCAACCGGGAGTCAGGCAGCAGGGCCCGGAGCCTCTCGTCGTGGTGAAGCCGACACACAGCAGGCCTCAGGGTGGCCGCCGAGAAGTTCCCCAGGCTGCCTCCAAGCCCCACGGCCTGATCCGGGTCATCAGCCCCCAGGCACAAGACAAACGTCCTGCGGTGACCTCACAGCCCTGCCCACCAGCCGACACACACAGCTTGGGCCTCGGCTCCAATCTCAGTTTCAGGCCAGGAGCCAAGAGACCTGCCCAGGCTCCGACTCAGGCTTGCCTGAACTTCCCCAAGAAACCGAGAACGGGTCCCTTCCAGATGCCCGAAAATGCCATCCAGGGAGGTGAGCTGGGGGCCCCGGAGACTCTCCAACCTCCGCCAGCTGCAACCGAACTCAGACCAAGTCCGTCGCCCCAGATGAGCAGGGGGACACCCGCCCAGGTGCCCAGCAGCGACCGGCAGCCTCCGCACAGCAGACCTTACCTGCCTACTGCCCAGGCCTGCACCATGTCCCATCACCCAGCGGCCAGCCACGATGGGGCCCAGCCTCTCAGAATGCTCTTCCGGAGACTGGAAAACGGATGGTGGAGCTCCAGCCTCCTGACAGCTCCCTCGTTTCCCTCTCCTGAGGAGCCGGGAGACTTCCTCGCTCACAGCCCTCACGTCTCAGAGAAGTCTGAGGCTCCCTGTGTTCCTGTCCCGCTGAGTGTCCTCTATGAGGACCTTCAGGTTTCCTCCTCCTCAGAGGACAGCGATTCTGACCTGGAGTGAGACTACAGGTGGCCGGGGCTCCATTGCACCCAGCTCCCGTGACTTGGAGGGGTCTGTGGGACTGAGGAGCACAGAGCAGAGAGCAGACTGTGTGTGGTGACTCCCAAGCTCCCCGGCTGTGGTGCTTCTGTGGATGTTGGAGCCCAGGCCAGGCAGGGACCACATGCAGAGACTCTGCCTCATCGAATTCTGGTGAGGGACATTGTAGTTCGCAGGGCTCTCCGGAAACCCGCCACCAGAAGCTTCTGTGCCAGTGATTCGTTGCCTCAGAAACTGGGTGACGGCGACGCGCGGGAGTCAGACTTCCGCTGTGATGTCAGTAGGAAACTGGGGAATGACTGTGTGTTTGCTCTCTAGATGGCTGAATCAGGGAACAGTTAGGGAACCCTGAGAGATGCAGGCCTTCAGCTGTGCCCCGCCCTGACAGCAGTGTTTTGGACGCTGGGAAGCGTTTTGCGCAAAGCGTTTCTTGGGGTGTTTCCTCAGCCTGGAAAATTGGGCTCTGGGAATGCCGTTGGAAATAGGTGTGTTTAATTTGTTTTGAAGTGAATAAAATTCTCAAAAAGATGACGTACTCTCTTTTGACTTTCATTCCGTGTTTCTGTGTAACTGATTTTCCAAGGGCTTGAAAATGTCTTGACTTGTCAGTAATCCAAGTCATTATGTCTCCGAAACAGAGTTGATTGAGGGGACCGCAGGTCTTCGCAGGACCTGTGACTTCTTAAACATCCACAGGGGCAAGAGAACCTCAGCCCCACTCTACCAACACGCACCTAGTCAAATTCCGCCAAGTGAATCTCAGGCACGCTAACACGTGGGGGAGCGTTGCTTGCACCACGAGTCCCCATTTGGCTCAACGCGATGCCACGTGTGGGGTTCAAACTGTGACGGCCCCCATGAAGTGGTTTCCGGATGTGCCGTATGAAACGAGGCACACTTTCATTCGCCAAGTAGAACCCAGTAAAGCTAAAGTAAACTCCCAGATTTGGATGTACTTCAGAGGTAGAATATTCGTTCCCATCTTCTTTCCGGATGCCTGAGCAACCGGCCTTTCCATGCTTCTCCCCCGATCCTAAGAGTAGCTGAGGTCGAGACTCACTGAAAGCTCTAGGTAAAGATATCCCAAAATGGCTGCTCCCTTTCGCCGCCGTTGAGGGTCGTTACCTTGGTTGTCCAGATCACCTAGAAACTATCAGTATCCAGAATCAACAAGATCAACTCTCCTGCTCCTCTGACAGCAGAAGGAGCATGACCAAAATGAACCAAAGAGCGTGGCAGGAAAGGATGTGACCGAAAGCTCAGAGAACAGCCACAGGGGATGTAAGCAGGCGTTCCCACCTGATCATGAATAATTAATGAAGCGCAAATCCAGGGGGAATCGAGTTTCAGCAGGTGCAACTCATCCAACGGGAGATCGCCGGAGGGCCAACAAGATTCAGCAACTGAGAGTCGGGTGTAGTGTCAAGTGGGACGCGACTGGTTCCAAAGCTCTAGAAGACCATGGGGTCACTTGGACCACGTGAGAAAATGCCCCCAGTGTGCTGTTCAGCATTCTGACTCCTGCCTGTCTCTTCCCGCCCAGGGAACGTGGACCCTAACTTGTGCAGGTGCAGATGAGGAAGAGCAGAATGAGGGGACGCGGCACCCAAGTTCCCCGACAAGAGGAGTTCCACAGAAAGTCCGCTGGATCTTCGCAAATCCAGAGAAATGGCAACGGGACCCAAGGAAATAGAGCCCCACCGGTGTCCTGGAGACTCTTCAGGCATAATGCCTGGAGCCGCAGGACGAGCTGAAAAAGGAGCCAGGCACCGAAGGACAAAGCGGTGTTGACGTTCTTCATCTGGGTTTCCCAGTGCAGTCCAATTCACGGTGGTTTCCAAGGGCCTCCTGGAGGAGAAAACACGTGAGGTGTGGTCAGGTTTTCTGCTGACACACTTACCGTGGGGAAGAAGGAGAAGCTCTGAAGATGGATAACGACCGAGATTGCATGTCAAGGTGTACCTCCTTGATGACACTGAGGCCTACGTTGAAATAGAGTGAATATGGTCCAATTACACTGTGTCTATTTTAGCACCTTGTTTAAAAAAAAAAAAAAAAAAAAAAGATGTAAAACAAGACAGGGGTACGTGCACCAGTAGTACATACCTGACGGGAAACATCTATTCTTCAAAGCTTGCAGCTGTACAGGTAGGTCTTAGAATGTCTGTCCATAGTGAACATCGTCTTAGAGGGGGCTGGGCAAACAGAGCTTTCAGGTCATGTAATGGGATTCAGTTGATTAGGTTAGGGTCCGTTTGGCGTCAGGGGTCCAGAGGCAGTATAAAAGGCAGCCTGGAAAGCAAAGGTCCCTCTCTGCCCCTTCCTCCGGCTTCCTGAAGGCCTGCACCGCTTCCAGCAGGGCTGCTCCAGCACTGCCCATCTGAGCGCCAGCGCACCTGTTCATCTGAGCGCCAGCCGAGGAAAGAAAGTAGACCTGTAATTTCAGGTAAGTTTCCCTGAACGACTGTTTGTTTCGCCTAATCCCTGAGGAGTTGGGGGAAAAGAGACAAAGGAGAGTGAAAGAAACAGATCACACTGGGGCTCGCTGATGGGGTAGGATGTGTTCTCCTTATCCGTAATTCTTGGAACAGAAAGCGAGAAAACATTTCCATCTCCGTGCCCGGGATAAGAGCCAGATGGAAATGCAAAAAGAAATGTACTCCAGCACGCTGAATTGGTGGGTAAATGGAAAAAGAACTTTGGAAAAGGGGTGGTTTGCCCTTTAGCCATGCAAGAGATTCATATGCCACTTGTTCAGCGTTTGTTTAGATGAATTCGTATGGCGTGTGCAAAATACCAGAAAAATAAATAAAGAGGGGCTGGAGCTAAAGCCAAAAAGACAGAGCAGGAAAGACCATCACCTGCTAGTGTGGTAGAGAGGGAGATAACTTCTCTCGATGAATTTGTGTTTGGAAGTTGCCTAGTGAAACGGCAAGAGTAGCGATTTGAGTTATGATAGGAAGCATCCCTTATCCTGACTTCAAGCAGACCTGCCAAGGGGTGACATCGGCATGCCCTGTAGCTTCGATTCTTTTGTCCCTCAGGGGAGAGAGAATCATTGTGTCTTTCTACTGGAGTGAATGGTGAGAGACCTAAGTCCAGTCCTCCAGAATCAGTTGTTTGGGTGGGATTGAAATCTCAACTCCAACTCCACATACCTAGGCCGTGGGCCGTGTGGCAGGCCAGGTTTACTCTTGGACCCAGGTGGTCACGGCAGAGGAACACACACATATCTGAGGATGCACACACCACATTGTGATCCACAGATTCGACCGACGGGTGGCTGAGGTCTCCTCATGACCACACTGTCATGGAATTAGCTGGGGGTTTCTTGTGGGTGTGTGAATATCCAGTGTGCCTAACCATCGCTTTTCGTGTGTTTGTGTGTGATTCAGGTGACCCAACCATCAACCCCCGGAAAAAGGCGGCCATAAAACGCCCAGGAGACGAAGATGATGGCACGTCGTGACCCCAAAAGTGGGGCAAACAGACTCGTGAGAAGCCCAGACCCTCCAGAAGCAGCAGAGGGCCCCAGTTGGGCCAAGGGCTCCCCCCACCCGATGAAGAGGATCCCAGGGTACGTCTAGCCCTGGAATCTTTTGGGTATCGAGCGGGGAGGAGCGGGCGAGTGTCACACGGTCCCTCAGAGACTGGGTTGGATTCCAAAGAGA